>NC_070602.1:36604019-36904019 GCF_027172205.1 Podarcis raffonei | reverse complement strand
CTGCAGCTTGTACGGATAATTGTGACTGAGACCAAATAATATGTTTGGACCTTACGTATGCAATAATAACAATTAATGATAGGTTTGGATCCAAAATATTTCTGCAAAACAAAACTAAGGCAACATTTTCAATTGCCAACTGCACAGGAAATGATCTGGAACACAACTGGTTTCAGCCACTGATGCCAGCAATGGATTTGGGCAAATTCAGCTGGATAATTTAAGTTCCAATAAATGTGCACTCAGTAACCTTTTGGCAGGTGCAGTTTTATGACGTTCCCATTTGTATCTCTCCAGTTCCAGAGATGCACCAAAGGGTAATCCAAGAAAGATGTGTGGGTTTTGATGGGTCACTTGTTACGACAGATGATGATTATCCTAGTATGAGGAAAGGTGAGTTTTGCAACCAAAAGGTGAAAAACACCAGAGATATTTGATTATTATCAAGGAAAATCATCGATTATTATCAATGAAAATTATTGTTTAAGGTTGCAATGTTTTACACACTTTATAGGATTGAAAGTGTAAGTAAAACATAAATTTGGAATGATAATTTTTCATAGCATATCAGGACCTGATGCATATTATTAAAAAAGACAGGCTGTCTTATAGTCAGAAGAAAATCTCTATGCTGTATCATATCCAAGGAAGATGTACTGTTACACTCAAAACTGGGGCTCTGGCTGAAATGTGTAGTCACTCCAAAGGACAGAACTGATCAACAGCCAAAATGAATACTTAGCACAGTTTATTCTAGACATGGCAGCAGAGAGAATATCATTAAGACCCTACTAGCCCCAGATGTTGAATATTACTGGACACCAGCCCAGTAGCAACAGCACTCAAGCAGCCAAAGGAGTAATTGACAGAAACACCTGGGTTGAACTATTATAATTGTTGGAAGTAAAGCAGCAACACGTGTAATATGTTACCTGAACCTGTCAGGGGTGATAAACAGAAAGGAATCTATTCTTCCTTTGTTGATTCCTTCTTGAGTCACGATTTGTTGCACTGTAGGTTGTGTTTCCTCAGACTTTACTTCTGTCCTTTCCACTTCTTCTTCGCTCAGCTGGTGTTAGATCTTTTGTTAACCTCATGAGTCCATGACGGCCATATGTACTCAGAATGGCTTTGCTAGCTAGGCGTAATAAACCTTCAGTTTCTTTATCCTTTCAACCAGGGGTTTTTACCAGACTATTTATTTATACGCACACACATACATACACGAATCACCAACAATAATAAGGAAAAACCAGTAACTTGCTGGTTTCTCAGGATTAGAAGGGTTTTGTCCTGTTGCAAGAAGGCTTGCAATCCTCACGGTTGCATTTGCTTCCAAATCACAGTTGCTGTTGTGTGTAATTTGTGTAAGGTTATTGGAATGTGAGGTTTTTATCTGTAATATGTTTGTAAGTCATGTAGTAGAAAGGCCTAACCATTCTTTAAATGAAAAAGATGTGTGAATGATAGAGATTTGCAAATCCTAAATGCTGTTTTGCAGGATGGCCAGATAGCAAAGGAAATATTCCAGAAGAGATCCATGCTTACAAGAACTATATAGAGCAGTGGTTTTCAACCAGTGTGCCATGGCACCCTGGGGTGCCTTGAATGATGGTCAGGGGTGCCGTGGGCAACACTGGCCTCTGTCCTTCTTTCCTTCCCTCCCTCCTCTGATGCCCTCTTGCATCTCTGCCTCCCAAAGCCTTGCACAGCTGTTTGTTGCAGCATCTCTGGCTACAAGCTCCCCAGGTGAATGGTGCCTCTGGGGCTGGCCAGGGAGTGCTTCCCAGGCCCCTGTGGGGCAGTGTGAGGAGGCACCTCTCTCTGGGGCAGGGGCGGCAGCTGCAGCTGCCCAGAGGACTCCCAAGGAGAGGGGAGAGGGGAGGAGACTGAGGGAACACTCCACAAGGGAGGGTGTTCGAAAAGGGATGAGGGGCTGCCAGCTCATCCCACAGGGGTGCCACAGAAGGAATGTAGTTGGTCAAGGGAGCCATGGACCCATAAAGTTTGAAAACCTCTGATATAGACAATATATATAAATGACAGGACCATCATACCACAAGAGCTAAGTAGAAGTTCTGCATCCGAGAGTCATCTATGATCTATTTAAAGGACTCAGTGATCAAGCAAGTGTTCTCAAATAAATACTTGCAATAACCATGTAGCACCCTTCCCCCAAAAATCCCCACCCATAAGCAGCTGCCTTCTACTGTGTCAGAACATTGCTCCATTTAGTTCAGTATTGTTTACACTGACTGGCAGTGACTTTCCAGGGTTTCTGGTGGCATTCTCTCCAAGCCCTACCTGAAGATGCTGTGGGTTGAGGCTGGGGCCTTCTGCATGCAAACTTATCATCATGCACTTCCCTCTCATTCCATCCCTTTGCTCAGTTTCTGAAAATAAAGGTGCCTGGAAGCCATGTCATCTGTTGTGGATGCTGTAGTCCTTCATACCCAAATATGTGGGAATGGGCAAAGCTATTTGCTGTGGAGGAAAAGACACTTTGACTATTCTCAGACGCATTCTGCTGTTTCGTTTATCATTACCCATTGTATTCCAGGATAGAGACTAGGTAGTGAAAACCAATTCTATGGCTCAGAGCTTTAACAAATAATTAAGCCGTGTTTCGTACAGAAGCAGAAGATGAGATTCTCCCCACCCCACCCCACTCCCCCCATGTGCCACTGAAAAAGGAGAAAGTGCTGCGTCTGTATCGCTTTTTAAAACATCATAGAGATTAGTTGCATAAATCTGTTATTTAGCAATAAAAGGCTTTCTGTGAGGGGTGGGAGCTGAAATTCTGGCACCATGCTTTTTGGAATCATAAATAGAAAGCCAGGCTCCTACATTGCTCACCGGAATGATTATTTTAATGCGGCAAGTTTGTCAGCTTAATATGAAAACAGTGTTCTTCTCTCACACACACACATAACACTCCTTTTATTTGCATTTGATTCAGGCTTCCAACCCACCTCTTCAGAGACCGCAAACCCCGAGACTGAGGAGGAGGGGAGGGGGCGAGGGAGGGAGGGAGCCAGCCATTTTCTTTCTTCTGAGAAGTTCATTAAAAGATCCGCTGTACACAGGAGAAAAGAACAATAATGTGGTGAAATGACTTTGTGTGTGTCCTGTACTTAAACACCCAATGGACTGAAGCAAGTTCATAGTGATGGGGAAGCTCGCCTTACATTTTTCTCCCCCTTGAAGACATGGCTAACCAGTATTTGAATAAACAAGAGCAGTCGTCTCCACCCCTCGTAGTCTGCCTTTCTAAACCTAACAAAGGTTTCCCATGAATTCTGAGTATTTCTTATTTTTTAACCTTTCTATGAATTATAATAAGCAAAGAGAAAAGGGAGCCAACAGCTCCATCGATAAAACAATGCGCCTCAGTGGCAGGAGTAGATTGCCATCTACTGGGCTGCGGCCTTTACATGCACGGACGAGGCAGACGCTCTCCAGAACAGTCACAGACAAAACCTTTTGTTTCATCTCCTCAGGCAACATTTTGTCCTGCTCTCTGTATTCATGAAAGGCGTGAAATTCACAAAGTATCATTGGAACAGGTGATTCAGCAAGGACAAGCCAGCCAATTTACCCGGTAGGTAAATTCCTTCCGTTATAAATATCCTTGGCTCTTTGTCTTTTGCTGGTTTACCAAAGTGAAAGACGGAGTTACGATCAGTCACAAAGCAAGGAGAATGTGTGTGCTTTAGTCACCCCACCCCACCCCGCTTTTAGTCCAATGCACAGGACTTGCATAATGGAATAAAGTTGTGGGTGTTTTCAAGCGTCCGTGCGACTTTATTTCCTTCACACAATATGGCAGCCCTTGGGATACTGGTAAAGCCATACCTGGATACCTGGATACTGAAAAGCAAGGCCAGAAGCACTTGTTGAGATTGAACCATTAGGATTTCAGACAAGGGTCGCTCCCAGTTTGCCCTAGAGATGCCAGCAATTGAATCTGAAATATTATGTGAGTAAAGCAAGTGTCTGCCTCTAAACAATCATCCTTCCACTAAAAATAAAGAAAGATGCCAGTCCTCATGGTTCTGGAAAAAACGTGGAACTTAAATAGGAAGCTGCTTTATACCAAATCAAACTGTTGGTCCATCCAGCTAGGAATTCTTGACATGCCAACTAGCAGTGGCTCTCCAAGATTTCAAATGGACGTTCTCAGTATTGCTTGGATTTGCTGGGGATTGAACCTGGGACCGTCTGCATGCAAAGCAGGTGCTCTACCACTTAGGTACAGCCCACTGAGCTTGTTACCAAAGCATAGTGCCATGTTAGGAGTTTGGGAAGGCAAGAGAACACAACCATTCCAGCAGTCTTAGCAAATGTCACTGAAGTTGTGCAGAAACAGCACAGATGAATGACAGTGTTTCTATTAGAAATTCAGGACCCTGCCTTGGCTTAAGCCATTATGGCTCACATTGTGGGATATTTAAAGTGCAGTCAACCCAATAATTCATGTTTTGCTAGATTGGCATGTGATAGGAGCTGAAGCTCCCAGAGTTTCCCTGTAAACTTGGAGAGGACTCTGTGAGAGACACTCCCACTGTGCCTTGACAGGCGGAGGGCATAGCTGTATATTCTCCTACCTGCCTGGGCACATCCTCTTTCTTCTCTTCCTCTTTCCACTTTGCCAGCAATGTGAGAACATCTGCTAACTTGAGCTCCAAGCTCTGACACCATTTTAAGCTAGACTTAAGTATGTCTTCGTAACTTAATTACTGTTTTAAGCTTTCCTGAACAAAGCTGCTGTATCTGCTACTCTTCAACGAGTGTTCCGAGTGAGTAAATGTTATTTTTTACCTTTTACAAGACTGTTTGTGGGAGAAAAGGAGGAAATACCAGGAGAATCCAGTCTGCCTTAAAGCATCCTGGATTACTTCAACTAAAAGGCTTAAACTAGCCTATCTAAGCTTCCCTTTTAGGCTGCAAAGGGATGGCACTCTGCTGCACTCACAAACGTGAGGAAGGATAATACCTAATAAATATATCCTCTCCTAGAATCTGATCACACGTAGTACCTTATGCAGAAAACCCCATAGTTCCTTACTTCCAGTTCTTGCTAGCACAACTGGTAGGCAGTTGCCAGAGAGCTCTTAACCTCAGGAACACATTCATAACAGTGTTTTAGATATCATTTCATTACTCAGTTTGTGGATTTGCCAGGAAATCTGGATGCTGCTCCACATCTGATAAAGCCCCTACATGGATAGCTCTCCCCACACAGGAAAGTGTGTGGACCTTAGATTCACACTGTCACAATGAGCACCCACTGACCCATTTCACCAAATGCACATGCAAGTTAAAACCACTGTGTGTTTCTGTGACACAGACTGGGGAACCAGTGACCCTGTTGAAGTGTTGGACTACAACTCCCATTATCCCTGACCAATGGCCATGCTGGCTGGGGCTGATGGGAGCTGAAGTCCAATTGCTGCTCTGTGAGGCAGAAAGTACAGCTCCCAACTACAGATTCTTAGGGGGAAGCCACGTGCTTTAAATGTGCATTGGATGTGCTTTGAATGTCTGGTGCGGATCTGCCCAGAGGAACCATGTCAAGACTTCAGTGTATTCGAGTTGAGTCTGAGCTCCTGGAAAATCAGAGCTTCTTTCTGTACAACAAGGATCAGAGCATTCTACCTCAGCCCTAGTCGATGCATCTTGTCTTGCCGAGAGCAAAGACAGTAAAATGATTCGAAATCACTGATTAAGGGAATTGCTGATTTATATCTATCTTCATCCCATTCATATATAACATCTGTCCATGTGAGTACACAACCAGGAATATTTGGGACTTTGTGCACAGAGGGGAGGGGAGAACATATTGCGTGAATTGGCCTGAAGACATTGGCATCTGTCAAATATAAATAGCTGAATAACCGAAAGTAAACAAGTCTACTTTTTACTTAAGTGACCATTTCCCATAATTTGGAGAGAAACTGCCTATTGAAGAAGCTGGAAGAATAATATTTTATACATGTTTTACAAGTACCTTTATGGAGCCACAACTGGTGCTTATACATCAATTATATTAGAAAAATACATCACAGCCGTCTTCAGTGTTTGCTGCAGCTGCACACTATTTACAAGCACTCTACCTCTTGTGTAAATCACTTCTTCGTGGTGTGCATGCCCTGTACACTGCTCCCCTCTCCAGCAATGTGTACCATTGTGTCGTGATTCTAATACCTTTCATGAGGTATCTGCTCTGTGCTCCAATTTTTAGCTATCCAGTACCGGTAATTTGCCTTTAAGCAGTTTCATTAAGGTGATGTTGCATTGTAAGAATAAGATCCAAGAAGTCAGTTACCATGGGATAAACCTTCATGTTATCTGTTCCTTTTGAGGGAGCAAGATGGAAACCCATGTTGCAAATGCAATGAAATAAAGATGAGAGATCAAAGATTGAGATGAAACAAAACAACATCTCCCCTGCTCAAAAAAAAAAAAAAATCCAGTCAGAAAAAAATGGTTCCATTCATGATCTTTCATACTTATTTCAGATATGTTCCATAAATTCCTATGGCTGATTATATAGTTGGATTTCCATTAAAATACCCATTTGGATTGTAAGATTTCCAAATACGAGGTCTTTAATAATAAAGATGGCCATAATTTCAAAGCAGGTGGATATGAATATATTAGTTTTGTGTCCATGCTTGTACAACCTATAAATAAAGACAGTTGAAATACCAAAGCTTATCCACATGAAAATGATTTATAGTTCTTAGCCTTCCTAGCAAGAACAGAGTAGGACTGATATAAAAATGTACATTCAACAAAATCATGCATATTAGACCAAATACCTTTAGGAACAGACAAGAGCAAAAAGAATGAATTAAAAGTTATATAATCTTCCTACATAGCATGATGTGGAACATTCCAAATTTAAGCAAACCCTTGGAGCCATATTTATTCTAGAGGAAAGCAATTTATAGTGTGGTTCTCTATTATCTGATTAGAGAGATTCTATTAACCCGCTTAATACACTGTTTCTGTATCCTATTTTTATTTGCAACAATTCATGGCCTGTTTCCAATGCCCCCTTTGACTGTCACAATGAGGATGCTTTCTGATATTCAGAATTTACGGACTATCTGAAACAAAACAAAAAATTATCACTCTGCCAGTCTCCATGCAATTGGAATTATAAATTATATTGCAAAATACACACACACACACATCCTGAAACACACACACATCCCCAGACAAAGCAGGCACAACTTCAGAACGCCTATAAAAAATTGACTTCAAAATTAACTCCCCAAGTTGTTTCACATTTCAGCAGAGATTAACATCATTCTATTTACCAAAAGGTAAATGATTACATGAGACTCTAAGTAAGTCTTATATGCTTTGACCATGGTTATAGATTAGGAATGGACCAACTGCTTATTGTCAGGGGTCACTTTATTCACCTAGCCTTCACCCATCTGGTGCCTTCCAGGTATTTTGAAATACTAATCCCATCAATCCTACCCAGTATGACCAGCATGATGAATGGTCAAGGTTGATGGGAGTTGGAGTCCAAAACATCTGAAGCAAACTAGGCTGGGGAAGGCTGCTTTCTAATGTGATCCAGGGTCCGAAAGTTTGTTTTACTGCATAACCGAGGCTTCTTCTGGAGAGACAGGATCTATAATGAAGTCAGTGCTTGCCTGCCATGATGTCATGGACTGGCTGGGTGGTGGAGTGGTGGGTGGCACCAGCTGGAGAACCCCCAAGGGAAGAAGGCTCAGAGCCAGGGGATTGGTGGTGGGATGATAGAGTGGTAAAAGGAATCAGACTGGGAGGAGGAGGTGTCAGAAGCTGAAGAGGTAACAGGGTTTAGTGAGCAGGGAGAGCCTGTGGCAGAGAGAATTCCAGAATCAGAAGCTGAAGCAGGAGAGGAGGGAGACCAAGAAGCAGAGAGGGTTCAGGGTGGTGAAGAATCCAGGGTGTCTCCCCCTCCTGCTGAGACAGGCTTCCCTCCCCCTACCCTTGGTCTCCAAGGAGCAGAAGAGGAATGAAAAGGGAGGAGCAAAGACAGGCAAGACAAAGGAGCATCAGATTGCTTGGGAAGGACCCAGGAAAGAAGGAGACTTGGAGAGCTGTGGGAAGGTGGCGGACCTTCAGTCTTCACAACTGCCTCATGGGGGTAAGTTGCTGTGCTCAACAGGTCTGGCCTCCTGAGCTGTTCGTTTCTTTGAATAAAGAGTTGACATCACTGATAGCATATGCAGAGAACAATGTAGCACAATTCATTTGCAATAATCAGAGTTTTCCATTGTGTCTTAGAGAAGGTATCAGCCGGGCCTTCACATGCAAAACCTGTCATGACCCCTTAACGCAGCAGCAAGCTAGACACACAAAGGTTGCAGATGCATCAGATATGGAGCCAGGTCAACTTCCAGACCCTGAGCTGAGTGCTGGATATAAGGAGACCATAGCACCTGAGATTGTTGGGCAGGAGAACCTCCCAGACTATGAGGGTCTACCACCACATGTCACTGCTCCATTTGCACTATGAGAGCACCAAGAAGGAGGCTATGGAATGGAGGAGTGCCTACCTTCAGGCCACAGGATTGACCCTTTAAGGTTCTGAAGGGGTGAAGCCTGGAGAAGGTTACCTGAAGGTTTAAAATGCCTCCATTTACTTTAAGCCAGGCATAGGCAAACTCAGCCCTCCAGATGTTTTGAGACTACAATTCCCATCATCCCTGACCACTGGTCCTGTTAGCTAGGGGTGATGGGAGTTGTAGTCCCAAAACATCTGGAGGCCCGAGTTTGCCTATGTCTGCTTTAAGCCTATGTTGGACAAAGTCACTCACTTGAAGCTATCTGTGGTCAGACAACCTTGCCGCCCTACCATCTCTGTGAGATCCAGCATCAGACCAGAACCTGGCAAAACCCAAATATAGCATGAAAAGTACCTGAGGCTCTATCTCCCATAGCTTTATAAACCTATTTTAATTTCCTTTCTGGGGGAAATGGACAATTTGTTGTTGCTCTGTTACCATAACTGAATTCATGTATCCTGTTAAAGACTAGATAAAATAATTTGTTGACTACTTTCAGGTCTTGCCCCATTGCAAGAATAGATGGCTTTCTATGCAGTGACCAAGGAGATATCAAGGGTGCTCTGATCTTGGTTCCAGAGAGATCACACACAGATTCCTCCAAATATTCATGCAGTTTCACACAAAAACCACTCATAATTATGATGGCTGGTCTGCTCTAATTAGAATACCTCTCACTCACAACCCTATACTATACTAGTGTCTGCAGCCCTGCTGTGTGAGGCTGAAGAGAATAAAAAATATATGCTACATCTGAGAACAATAAAGCCAAGCTCATTATAAAGATATAATAAAGCATAATAAAACAGCATAATAAGGTAATAATATACCTTGCCATAACTTCCGGACAGAACTATAATACTGCTGAGCATTCTAATACTCTGAGTGTCAAAGTATTCGTGTCATTCATCCTTGCCTTTGGCGTAAGACATGGTCATTCATCCATTCTTCCTGCGCATCAGTCTGTATAAACCAGATTGTGTTCCACAACTGGAGACAAAGTGCACTGCAGAAAGATCCTGGCCAATCAGATAGCTCCAGGGCACTCTGTCTGCAAGCAGCCCTGGTGAATGACATAATGAAACAAACCGTTGTTGTGGATGTGTAGCATCGTCCCTCCGTTACGACTTCTGTCTCTTTTGCCCTGATTTCCATCCTCGTCCTCTGCTACGTTTGTGTACATTTCATCGCACTCAATGCATCGTTTCTGACGCCAAGTTATTGAACACAGTGATCACCTCACCTTCAGGTTAGTTTGGGCTGATTAAATATCTGCTCTTGAATACCACAGCAGCATTTCCTTGATTGCTGGGCAAGCAGGGAGCCGAGATGGCCCAACAAGACATAATGTATTCCTCGGTTCTCCATCTGTAAAACTTGGGGAGCTTTTTCTTGCTCTGTGTGAGCTTAATATTACAGCAAATCACATCTCTCAGCAGTGAGGCTAAAAGAATATCTGTTTTCTGTCTGTGCACTGAGTGGGCAGGGAGTTTTTATTTCATACTTCATTTGCACCTTGCTGGGTGAAGCCATAGAAAAGGCAGCAGTTTCATCTCCTCCCACCTATGCAGCAGCACATTATGTTCTCCAGTCGCACCCACAACACTCATCATAAACCCAGGCCTAATGTGAATCAGAGGGCTCCTGCCCTCTGAGTTTTTATTCTCCCTATCTCCTCTCTGCAACATTTCAGAGATGATAAAATCACATTTTATTGTCTGAATAAAGTGGGTTTGAAAGCAGAGACTTGACGAATGGCAAAGCAACTACCAAACTCTTAACACATAATCGAAAAAGAAAAACATTGAGATGGCCATCAAAAGCTCTTTACGAGGGAGAGAAATGGAGAGATAATTAACAAAATATATTAGACTGGGGGGTGGAAATGCTGAGTTAGATAGAGCATTCCTCCTAAAGGCAATGCATTTTCACCCAAACTCCTAAACAAACAGCAAGAGGTAAAATCATGTGTCATCAGTATAAAAGCAATAGCTTGGGGGGGGAGTGATAGGATGTAGAAATTGAAAAGCTTTGGGGGATATTACAGAACTGAGGGGGAAGAGGGTGCTAAAGGAGGTTAGAAAGACACGGAGAACAATGGAAAATGCCTACTCCAATCAAATGCATCGGACGCTTGGTCAGAGCAGGACTTGAGTTCTGCAAAAGACTCAAGGCCATCTCTTGGTCGAAAGTGTCAAAGGCAGTTGATAAATCATATAGGAGTAATGAAGGGACACCACTTTCAGGCTGAACCATTAAGCCTCAAATCTTCACAAAGCTACTGCCAATGGCTCAGAGGATTAGCAAGGAGGATTTTCGCTCTTTGCCCGGGAGCAAGCTTATTTAAACTAGTCCAAGTTGGTAGTAAGCACACATTGGGAATGAAACACACACACACACCTAAAATCAACTCTCAAATCTCAAGGTGCAGAATTGTGGGGGGGTTTAAAATGAAAATGTCTCATTATAGAAAAATTGAAATTGTAATTCCCTTCTAAAATGGAAAGCAAATCTCAGATCAGAGAGGGTTGGAGACCTACCTACCATTGGTCAGTGTAGAGGTAAAGGGGGTACTGGCATTTAACCTTAGGGGTTGCATGTTTCAGAATGTTTTTCTTCCTGTTTTTCTGTCTGGAATCAGAAACCAGCTTTTAGCTGATCATGGTGGAAGATGGTTATATATTTAGTTTACAGATCCTGTACACAACTGGACTTTGGTGACGTTGGTGTGATTTTCTTTTGACCCACTGTTCTCCCTGGTCTCCTGACCTAAATGTTATCTGTCCCCCCAGTGGTGACAATACTGCTCCTGTTTGTTTACGTTCCTGACGCAGCTACAGGATTTATGCAGTCAGTGGATTTGTGAAAATAGTGTGCGAGAGACACAATGTGTATGGCACTAGATATGACTGCACTGCAATTTAACTGGCAAGGGGATCAATATGCCAAAGCTTGCTTCCTCACGCATACATAGGGAGCTGCCTTGCTCCAAGGCCACACCATGTCCTTATACCACTTTAAACTGTCATTGGTTCGCCCAAAGAACTCTGGGAGCAGTTTTTGGTTAAGTGCGCTGAGATCTGTTAAGAGACCCCTGTTCCCCTCACCCAGCTACAATTCCCAGAGCTCCCAGGGAAGAAGGATTGACTGTTAACCCACTCAGGAAATTGTTGCTCAAGAGCGGGGGAATAGGGGTCTCCTTCCTTACCTGGAAATGGGTCTTTCTGAATGTAAAAAGTGATTGACCAATGAATTGGGAGCGGATAAGTGTATGCACATTTTAAATTCCCATGTCAAAATTACTCCCATTTGTTAAAGGTTTCACCTATAAGTTATTCATAATATAGTATATGCAGTCCTCTTATATTTGCTGATTATCCCTCTGACAACTGTGGATTGCATTCTTTCATGGATTTAACATCAGTTATGTAATGTACTTTGTGAACAAAGCATAGCAGAATTAGTCTACCGGCTCTCAGCATGAAGCTCAAGGTGAGCAGCTGAACAGCAGGTGGAATTAATTCAGCATCCATATATCTGGTGGTGGCTGCAATCCGAAGCATGCTTACTTGGAAAGAAGTTTCGGTGAAATTATTATTAGGTTTATCCCACCTGGTGCGACCAGGCCAGTGTCCTATATGAAAACTTCAAGCAGTATTCTTGCCAACCTGCAGCACACCTGTGTTTTCCACATTGCACCCCCATCTCTCCCCCCCCAATAGGCCCCTTTGGCAGATGCCCAGCTATGCTGACCCCAGTTGCAAGCCCTAGATTCAACTGGTGAAGGACCAATTTGTAAATCTCAGTTTCATTACCATCCTCACCTTCTTGCAAAATTACATTTGCATTGGCTAAGTGAAGTGTAGGTGGGTTCCCGCAAGGCAAGACATTCAGTGATAACTGCAAAAACCTTTATTGAACTAACAAAACTGGACAACAGGGGCAAAGCAACTGCTTATATACATTTCTGAAGGCCTGGGCCACTCCCACTCCCAACATGATTGGCTGTCTAAACTCACAAGCTGCAAATCATAACTCAGAGTTTAAGGGCCAATGGCAGAGCCTCAAATCCTGCAATGTTCTGTGATTGGATATCATGTATAGAATCAGAACCCAGGGGCTCCAGACTCAAGCTCAGGTAAACACAGACAACTGAATACATAACACTAGCAATATTCTAGCAGGAACAGTTGAAGGTTATACTGTTGGTATATAAAGCCCTCAGCAACTTGGGATCAGGTTCCCTGAGAGACAACCTTCACACTCACCAACCTGATAAGTCATGATCTGAGGATGCCATCTAGCACATGGGTAGGCAAACAAAGGCCTGGGGGCCGGATTAGGCCCAATCGCCTTCTAAATCCAGCCTGCAGACGGTCCGGGAATCTGTGTGTTTTTACATGAGTAGAATGTGTCCTTTTATTTAAAATGCATCTCTGAATTATTTGTGGGGCCTGCCTGGTGTTTTCACATGAGTAGAATGTGTGCTATTATTTAAAATGCATCTCTGAGTTATTTGTGGGGCCTAGGAATTTGTTCATTTATTTTTTTCAAAATATAGTCCGCCCCCCCAAGGTCTGAGGGACAGTGGACTGGCTCCCTGCTGTAAAAGTTTGCTGACCCCTGATCTAGCGGAACCACATGCCCCTGAAATTCATCTTGCGACCACCTAGAGTAGGGCTTGTGATGTGGCAGCACCGGTCATGTGAAAATAAGCCATGCACCAATGACAGCAACAACATCAATATGCATGATTTAGCTCTCAGACATCATAGCCCTATGGTCCCTAATACCTAAAGTTTTAAGATAGTTATAGGAGAGTTTATTATTAAGTCAAAGTCAGCAAGTAACAGGGAGGGGGGAATCCATTTATCACATGTATGGCACACTCTACCACCAAGTCCCACAATTCATCAGGATGTCTCAAGAGTGTGAGATTTAACCTTTGGATCTTTGATTTAGCTGACAGCTCTCTCAAAATTCATGCAGTGAGATAGTTCCCATTCTGCATAGCTGTTCAACATTAATGCTAGAGTTCGCTGAGCTGAAAATGGGCAGCGTTTTATATGAGCTCAATCGCCTCCAGGTTTCAGCTTTTCCTGTGGTCATTTGGTGACCTGGGATTTGTTCGTTAAAATCCAGTTTTAATCTTAGCTTTTACTCTGATCCATAAATGTCTGTGAAGGCCAGTTTTAAAGAGCAGCGATTTCAGAGACTCAGCTAAAGCATTTATCTTTTTCAAAGCATATTTTGTATGTAGCTGAGGACCAAACCTGGCTTTGTGTGTGTGAAGATCTTTACAACAGTGGTATAAATCAGAGAGGGCAAACCTGTGACCCTCCAAATATTGTTGAACTATGGGTCCCATGATCCCTGGGCATCAGCCATGTTGCCTGGGGCTGATAGGAGTTGGAGCCCAAAAGCATGTGAAATACAATTGGTTCCTCATCTGAGGTCTAAATAAGGAATGAAAAATAGATTTTCAGAACAGCTACCTGCATAGAACACTATAAGACAGCAGTGATAATAGTACAGCAGTAGCTCAGAGCATGGTGGCAAAGTTTATCACGGTGGATTATGTCATTCAAAATCCCAGTGAGGGACTTTTTTCCTCTCCACTCACATTAGCTTTCGTGGATGCAGTTTAATAAGTAAAATATTTGATAATGCACATGTTTAAAAATAATTGATATCAAGCCATCCTCATGTTTGGTGTCAAAGTGCTAGATAAAGTAATATAAAGATTCTCTGAAAGCTTCCTCTCTCAAAACAATTTTTTATTTGACTGCTTTCAATAGAAAATGACTTACCCTAAATTTTCAGAAGTAATTAAAATGAGATAGAATGCCACTTCTGATGTTACATATTAAAGGCATGGATGTGTTCTCTGGGGACATTGCTGCCTCTGAAAAATATGTGTCAGTATAATGCAAGAGTGACTTCAATTTACAATTTCAGATGCAAACTTTGTTTTGGCTAGATTAATTTCAGCTCTAGTTGAAATGGTCACATTTCAGCTCTAGCTTAAATAGTTTCAGATGCAACCTTTATTTAGTAGATTAATTTCAGCTCCACTTAAAGTGATTCCATTCAGAATGCATTCTGCGCATACTTATTCTGGAGAGATGTTTCCACCCCAGCCCTCCAGTCCAAAAGCAATCAACTTTTGAGAAAACTTGCAGGGTCAAACACTTGAATCCTGGACACATTTTCCTTGGCTAAAGAAAAAGAGGAGGGATTTGCATGGCATGGAGCTGCTCTGCACACATGATTTTGCATGTTATGGGACTCCCTACACACGGGAGCCTCACACACACGGTGAGGGAGAGAATTCAAACACAGCTACCCTCACAGCTTCTGTTGGTGAAGGGATTGGGAATCCCCTTCCCTTTCGATCATTGCCTTGGTGGTGGTAGCCTCTTTGCAACCTGCCACAGTGCCTCACTGGCTGCCTCTAGAAGCATCCATAGGACACCATGAAGCATACCAAGATTTTTCTACCGTAAGGGAACACCCCACCGTATAGAAGAATAGCCCACCGAATGCGTAACATTTAGCTAGCAAATGGGACTCCTGTACACAGCCCTGGGCAACAAACATTAGGCAGAGATAACTCGCAACAAAATATTGTTAGCTTTATTTCCATATAAGCCTAAGGTCACAATTCAGAGACCTTGCTGGCTGCTGAACAGGCAAGTATGACTTTGACTTCACAGCCCATCATGGAGCCATATTACCAGACATGGATTCTTGACCAGATTTTCCCACAGACTCTTTGCTGGGTTGTTCCTACTCCCTGCTGATTGTAAATATGCTTCCTGCCTTGGGATTGTTCTCTGCACAGTGTGTAGCTCCTTATATCTAGATGTTTGTCTTGCTAGATCCACTTCTTTCTGTCCTTGTGGCCCCCATTGTCTCCCTCCATGACCGCCTCTCTCACATAGCAAACCCACAGTTTTAGTCCTGGCCTGGCTCAGCTCTGGATGTGGGGCTTGGATTTCATTTGTTGCATGTTGCTGCCTTCTCTGGCAGCCACTGAACATCATCATGGACCACCTTTCTTACACTGGACCCTTCCACAGCATCACTTCTCCTCAGCCAGTACTGAAGTTTTATGTTTTATCTTTACCTCTACATGTTTGCTGAATAGGCTTCTACTTTGCTTTGCAGAGAACAGTCTTCTGTTTGAAGGGTTATCAGGGGAAAGGCTTCTATATGAACTTCACTCCAGTCCAAGTCTGGCTAAAAGATAGAGAAAGGAGACCTTAAAGCTGTCCATCAACCCCTTGTCAGAAGATTAAGCAAGCACACTGGTCACTTTGGTGAGGTGTATTTCGATTTAAATCAGACTAATTATTTCTAAATGTATACATAGCCATCAGCATGTATGCATTTTATGCAAATCTCAGCCCTCTTTCTTCCTCTTTTCAGGTAATGCATTTCCTCGTTTATGAGGATGTCTAAGAGAGCACCCAATATTGAAGGGGCAGGTCGCAGCTCAGTGGTAGGGCTTTTCCTGCTCTTCTTGCATACTGTCTCAGGCTCCATCCCAAGAAAACCTCCTGCCAATCAGAGGAGACTTTTTTAAAAATCTCCTTACATCTCTACCATCATAGAATGCACATGTGGTTCCTAGGCAGTCACCCATCCAGGCATTGACCAGACCCAGATCTGCATAGCATTATGATCCTTCAGATACTACTGGTCTAAAAGGACCAATGGTCATATGCCTGTGTTGGCATGTGCTGTTTATGCAGAGAGTCAGGGACTTACATACAGTATAATAGACTGTAAAAAGGGACAGCATGTCACTACAGTGGTACCTTGGTTTACAAACATAATCCCATCCGGAAGTCCGTTCTTAAACCAAAATGTTCTTAAACCAAGGCGTGCTTTCCCACAGCAGCGGGGGACTCAGTTTGCAAATGGAACACACTCAACAGGAAAGGGAACATGTTCTGCTTCCAAGGCAAAGTTCACAAACCAAAACACCTACTTCCGGGTTTGCAGCATTCTTAATCCAAGTTGTTCCTAAACCAAGGTACCACTGTATATGGCTCAAGGATTTGCTTTCTGTGTTCCTACATTTGTCACACATGTTTGTGATAGAGTAAATGTTCAAAGGGGTTAGGGATTGTTTGCTCATGTGGCATTAAAAAGAAAGAGCATATTCACATTTCTCCCCTATTCTTTTCTTTTGGATGGCTGTTGAAAACATCTGCATTTTTATTTGAGATGCTGAATGTCAAAGGCACAAGAGCTTTCTTTGCTTAAGGCTTTTGGGGAAGCAGAAGAGATGGGCGAGAATAAACTAACTGATAGAATTAGTGTATTACAATTGGATTGTTTTATTGACTTGGTGGTTTATTTCTGTACCAAGTTTTAAGATTTCAGTAGTTGTGGAAAATAAGCCCATATAGAGAGTTAATAAAGAAACATATCGCCATCTTGTGGTTATTTGAAAGGTTGCATTGAGGTTGATATGGTGCAGAAATCCTTTTGTTTGCCTTTTTTCTATTGCACATTTCCAGACAAAGGTCTATAGCTGAATTTCTTCTGGCATCCTTGTTTGTTTGTTCATACTATAAAGCTTTTGTTTTGTTTTGTTTTGTTTTTTGGAGGGGGTATTTGGCAAACTGTATTTGTTTGTTTCCAGTAGGTATATTTTGTTTTCATTTAATTTTAAGGGGCAGCTGTTTTCAAAGAATTCCACATCCAGGCTTTGGGTTTTAAATGTACAGCATGTAAACAGAAAGATACCGTGGCTCCATTTACACACATGCTTACAGGCAGGTGTGCTGAACATCTGAAACAATACAGTGTCATCGGGTGTGCTCAATAGAACTGTCTGACAATGTGGCTATTTTGCCTCTCCCCTTAGGCTCATAGGTTCCCTAAGCAGCATGGAAACAGCCTTCCTATGGCTTGATTCCCACACCAGTCAATCACCAGCATCACCAGTATATGGAGAACAACATGAGTGTTAGCAGGCTAGAAAGCTGGGGGGGGAGGGTGTTGGTGTGCTCAGCCTAGACACCAGGGGGATCTTGTTGTGGGTAACTGCCCGAAGGCATCACCCATTCCACTCATAGGAAACCAGCTGCCGTATACCGAGTCAAACCATTCATCCATCTAGCTCAGCAGAGCCAGCCCACCAATGAGGTGGGAGGAACGACCCACCTCAGGCAGCAGAACTGCAAGAGGCAGCACCTTGCCTGCCCCAATGCTTCTGCTACCGGAATGATTAATTTGTTTGCACCTTTTTGCCTTATTTACATCCTATTGTGTGTTTTTTTGTTATTATAGTGCTTGCAACATTTGTGAATTGTCTGTGTTGTTCTTATTACTAGGAGCTGCTTCGAGCTCAACATGGTTGTTGGGAAAGCAGAATATGAATATTAAATAAAATTGGCTGGTGTCCTTCCCTTCAGATCAGGCTACTGTTGCTTCATTGTCTTTGTTAAGCTAATCATCATCATCATCATCATCATCATCATCATCATATAACAACAACAACAATCTTATTATTTATACCCCGCCCATCTGGCTGGGTTTCCCTAGCCACTATGGGCTGCTTACAGCATACCGTATTTTTCGCCCTATAGGATGCACCGTCCAATAAGGCGCACCTAGTTTTTTTTGGGGGGAATAAAGGGGGGGAAATTATTTCCTCCCCAGGCACGGGCCTGTGGCGGGGGAGGCCCGCCTGAGCTTCCCCCGACCCCAGCCCCCAAACAGGCAGCTCTCTGCAAGCCGTGGGAGCCCAGCGCTGGCTCCCGCTGCTTGCTGAGAGGTCCGCGAAGCCTGGACGCGCTGATCTCAGCGCGCGCAGGCTTCAGCATGCAGGCAACTCTCCGCAAGCAGCGGGAGCGCTCCCGCTGCTTGCGGAGAGGTCCGCGAAGCCTGGAGAGCGAGAGGGGTCGGTGTGCGCCGACCACTCGCTCTCCAGGCTTCACCGAAAGCCTGCATTCGCCCCATAGGATGCACACACATTTCCCCTTCATTTTTGGAGGGGAAAAAGTGCGTTGTATAGGGCGAAAAATACGGTATATAAAACATAGTAAAACATCAAACATTAAAAACTTCCTGATACAGGGCTGCCTTCAGGTGTCTTCTAAAAGTTATGTAGCTCTTTATCTCCTTGACATCTGAAGGGAGGGAGTTTCACAGGGGGTGCCACCACCCAGAAGGCCTTATCTTAGGAAAGGACCAAAGCTCAGTTGTATAGCATGTGTAATGCCCGTTTCAGGTCCTTGGCTCAATCCCTGGGTTTGAATTAAAAGGAACTCAGCTAGCAATGCTAGAGAACTTTTGCCAAAGTCCTTGGAAGGCTGCTGCCACTCAGAGTAGATGATATGGGCTAGATGATGGGTAACCAACACTGTGCCCGTGGTCACTCATGCACTTGGAGAGGCTTTCCCTAGAAACCACAGGGTCACATCCTCCCTGTCATTTACATTCTTGAACTATGGCACTCACTCCCACAGGAGGCACTGATGGCTACCAGCTGGGAGGGCCACTTGCTCTACCCCTTGGCCTTGGAAGCCTGAAAAGAAGCTGCTGAAGTCGAGGAGCTACAAGGAACATCATGGCAGGAATATTTCCAAGACTAAGGTGAAACTGTGAAGCTCCCTTGTTCTTTTTCTCTATTGGGTGCTGCATGTTGTTTAAGAAATCTTGTTATGTTTATAGCATTGGAATGGGGGGGGAGGGTTGGTATGTTATATTTGCTGTTGTTTTGCTGTGTTATTATGAAATTGTCTTAGTCGTGTCTGTTTGAAATGCATGCCTCTTTCTTTGTTGCAAGCTGTCTTGAGCATGTTTCTTTTGTGTATGGAAAAGGTAAAGGTAAAGGGACCCCTGACTGTTAGGTCCAGTTGTGGCCGACTCTGGGGTTGCGGCGCTCATCTCGCTTTATTGGCCGAGGGAGCCGGCATACAGGTGGTCATGTGGCCATCATGACTAAACCACTTCTGGCAAACCAGAGCAGCGCACGAAACGCCGTTTACCTTCCCGCCGGAGCAGTACCTATTTATCTACTTGCACTTTGACGTGCTTTCGAACTGCTAGGTTGGCAGGAGCAGGGACCGAGCAACGGGAGCTCACCCCGTCGCAGGGATTTGAACTGCCGACCTTCTGATCGGCAAGCCCTAGGTTCTGTGGTTTAACCCTCAGTGCCAAAAGCAGCATACAATTGAAATGAATGAATGAATGAATGAATGAATGAATGAATGAAAAGAGGATTGTACAAATTCATGGGGGAGAGGGCTAGTAGCCATGATGACTATGCTCTGCCTTCACAGTCAGAGGCAGTAATGCTTCTCAATACCAGTTGCTGAAAAACACCACTGGGGAGTGTGATCTTCTGCTCAGGTCCCACTTGAGGGTTTCGTGGTGGCCACTGTGATTGCAGAATGCTCCACTAGATGGACTGTTGGCCTGATCCAGTAGGCTCTTCTTAGGTTCCCTGTTGATAGTTAGGAATGGAAGAAGCCTGTTGCAGCTAACAGAAGGGTTTTTCTTCCTAACCTAAGTGTTGTGTGGGTGCAATTGTAAAGTATTGCTCCTTCACTCCCCAGCTGTCAGGATGCTGTCAGAGGCTCCTAGATGGTTGCCCAGGAAAGTATAAAGACAAGGAAAGGTTTCTTACTGTCCTTTTTTATTCAGCATTTACAGAGAGAGGCTATAGATCCAGCCTCTTGGATAATGGCGCTGTCCCGAGCGAATCTCACCGCCCCCGTCTCTGTCACTTCTACAGGTGCTGCTAAGTGCCCTATGTCTTTGAGCTCTTTGCTCTCCTACTTTCAAGGCTCGCCTGGTTCTAGAATGTCTTTCCAATGACATTGTGTCCATCAGCTGTAGCTCCGCTTCCACTTTCTCCTACTCCCCTCCCATTATTTCCCAACTTTCCCCCTCATCTGCCTCTGAGCTGTGATCTCCCGCAAAGCCCTGTTGTAAATCTATACTGTCTTCTTCTTCCTCCTCCCTGTAAGGGTCAAGCTGGGGAGGCAGTCCCCACCATTCCTCCTCTGCCCAGTCCCTAACACCAGCTGTGACTCGTGGTATGTTATCCCCCACCCTCCCACTTGCCACAAGCTTATCTTTTTTCCAAGCCCGTTTTATTGATGTTTACAGTTGAGAAGGGAAGATAACCCAGCAAAAAGCAGCAGGGGGCAGGGGGAGAGTCTTGAAATACAGCCATACCTTGGGTTACAGACGCTTCATGTTGCGTTTTTTCAGGTTACGGAACCACCAAAACCCGGAAGTACTGGAACAGGTTACTTCCGGTTTTCAGGGGTCGGGCATGCGCAGAAGCTCTAAATCACACTTTGCACATGCACAGAAGCACCGAATTGCAACCCACGCTTGCGCAGATGCACCACTGCGGGTTGCAAACACTGTGGGTTGCAAACGTGCGTCCCGCATGGATCACGTTCGCTACCCGAGCGTTCACTATAAAGCTAAAACTCTTTTTCCAAGCTTAATTGCTGGCAGGGAGTTTGTGGGCCATGTGTGGTGCACTCATGGCACTACTGTGCAAGCAGACCCAGAAAGGTTGGCAACCGTTGGCTTAGGTGGACCAACGGACTTATACTGAGACAACATCCTTCCCTTTCTGTCCTATTTGCCCTTGTTCTGGCCCAAGCCTTAATACAGGGAAATTGCATAGAGGGAGTGAGGAGGTGGATGACATAAGGATATTAGAAGAAGAAGAAGAAGAAGAAGAAGAAGAAGAAGAAGAAGAAGAAGAAGAAGAAGAAGAAGAAGAAGAAGAAGAAGAAGAAGAGTTTGGATCCTTAAGGAGTCTCAAAGCCACATCACTTTCAGCCTGATTCTCTCTAATGCTGCTGAATCATGAGAAAGGCACATATACACCCCGCCTCTGGGGATATGACTCACATTAATTTACATTAACACCATCTAGTAATTCTGCTTGGAATTGTGCCTTCACATGTCATTTATTTCCACAATTTGCATCCTGCTGAACACTGTAGCATCTAAGCTGTGTACAATAGAATTGCAAGAAAAAGAAAAAGAACAGGGATAAAGTGGAGGGGGTCAGTTCAAATAAATCAGAAAACTGACTTAAAATGCCTACTGGAATTTTTTAATGTCTTCACCGAGCACTGGAAGTTCAACAGGGAAGAAGGCCTGTCTGATCTCAGAAATGGACCCACAGTGCTGAATGTGTGGCTCCATGTGACTATGAACCATGCAAGGCATGAACAGTGACTCCCCTGCACATCTCAGGAATATAAAGTATCAGGTTGTCATTCAGGTATTGTAGACCAAAGCTGTATTACAAATTAACACAAAAATCTTGAACCTAGCCTGGTAGCATGTTGTCAGGCCTTGAGTCAGGCGTAGGTCAGCAACAACAAAAAACAATAAATCACCCAAGGCTAGTGAAGTTAAATCTTTATTCAAGAAAATAAACCACAGCTCAGGCCTAGTGGTCTCAGCAACTCTTCCTGTTGTGCTCAGGTCCTGCTTGCAGGCTTCCCATAGGCATCTGGTTGGCCACTGTGAAAACAGGATGCTGGACTTTGCCACTGGCCTGATCCAGCAGACTCTTCTCATGCACTAAAATTGGGGCTCCCAGACGATATGGCTGGAGAACCACCAGTGGTCATGACTTAGAATCATAGAATTGTAGAGCTAGAAGTGTCATCTTGTCCAATCCCCTGCAATGTAGGAATCCTGTCCAAAGCTGTGCCTGGGTGGGCTCAAACCACCAACCTTCTGGTCAACAACCAGACACACTGATCCGTTGTGCCACCGGAGGGTCAAGTTTCATTCACTTGTAACATGGTGTGTCTGTGAAAATACAATTAAAAATCATCTAGCACAACCACCGGCAGAAAAGTCATTAAGTGGTCTGCCAAGACCTTCAGCAATGTTCAAGTCATCTGCAGGGAGGAAAGTTTAGGAACAACTTTCCTAAAGTTATGGGTCCTGTTTTGGCTGCATCATCTTCCTGGAAGCCATTGCCCTGCAATGGAGTTTCTGATTTTGCAAGATGTCCCCTTTGATCTCTTACTGCACTTCTGGTTTAGATGCAGGATGCAGGTTAAGGAGCACAGGATCAGGTGAACAGGTCCTTATCGAGACCAGTCTGCAAATCAAGGCTGATCTGCCTCCACTAAACTCCTTGGAGAAGCTAGCAGTGCATTTAATGAGCAGCCTCCCTCAGGCGCAGTTGCCCAAGCTGGCACAGGAGCTGCAACATGCCGGCAGGGATGAATCAAGCCCATAATGTATTTTCAAGCATCCTGTAATCTTACTTTGTGTTGCTGTGAAGTGGAACAGGCTTGTTTTCCACAGGAAATGATGCGAAACAGTCTGAGAACAAGGAGCAAGATCATGATGCTCACTTATCTGAAGCAACAAAGCACAACCAATAGATTCCGGCTTCCGCTCAAGGTACTCGGCCTATTAATGACCTGTACAAAAAAGCTCACTTAGCGCATTGCCGCCACAGCTCCCTCGCCATCCGACAGAACTGCCTATTCAAGGGCAGTCAGTGGGAAAAAATGTTGGCTGTCTTTGAGAAAGTGGTGAAAGATAAGGAGCTGGAGAGTTTGACGGAGCAGTCAAGGTTACAGTTTAGCATGAAATAAACATGTGCTTGACGGCTTTAACGCATCACTTCCCGGTGCATAGCCGGTGCAAAGTGTTTATAATTCATTGGGCTGCATGAAAACCTCAGGTCACTGGCACCTAGGGCTCCTCCACGTGATAGGTTTGCTGAGTGTCTATCCTGATTTGCTTGCACAAAGCTTACACAGAAGTTAGACCTAGACCACATTCACATTATTCCTTTAAAGCACTATGACACTACTTTAAGCAGTCATGGCTTCCTCCCAAAATTGTGGGAATGGTCGTTTGTTAAGGGTTAGAGTTGTTAGATTCCCCTCACTGGGTTACAATCCCCATAGTGGCTTAACAATTGATCCCTTTCCCCAGGGAACTCTGGGAAGTGTAGCCCTGGGAGAAGAATAGGGGTCCCCTAACAACTCTCAGCACCCTTAAAAAACTGCGGCTCCCAAAATTCTTTGCAGGAAGCTAGTACTGGTATCATAGTGCTTTAAATGTATGTTGTGAGTGTGGCCAAAGTCTTCTCTTTGTTGAGTATTCATCCTGATTTGCTTGTGAGGTGTTTATACATCTTCCCATTAAATCATTCATTGCATTCTGTCACTTTCCTAACTGCAAAACGTCTGTGGTTGGTTTTTGAAAGTGGATTTGTTGCACTAGGACAGCGGAGCATTTGGACCTACTTTAACTGTGAAGCCTACATTTCCAGCATGCACTCGAATCCCTCCTTCATAATAGTGATGAGCTTTTATATGAAAAGTTTAACTCATATATTTTCAACTTTTTTTCTTTTCTACACAGTTAAGCGGGGGCAGGGCATGAAAGATACTCATTACTGGCTAAGAATTTATTAGGTTCATAGGTTAATAATAATAAAAAAGACTACAGCATTTAGTCCTTCAAGATGGTGCAGTTTCTCTCAACTTCTCATTTTTCCAGTCTTCAGTACAGTTCACCCTATTTTCATATCAATTAGCTATTTTGCTTTATTTTAAAAAAAAGCTCCATGCAAAAATTCATATACATTTGTGAACATTTTTATCACAATATACCAATAAATGTGATCTTTGGGTAATGGGTGCTATATAAATAAATAAGGCTATTTTGTATTATTTTTTTCTAAATATTTTATTTATTACAAGCAATGTTCCCTGATGCAATGTTGCTTTGAACAGCACTTTCCCTAATATATGCTTTTTCTGCTCCTGTTTTGTTTGAAGAATTGTTTGTCAAAGAGAGAGCCAGCAGTAAATCATGCCGTTGCAAGTTGGAGTTAACTCTTTATTAGCAAAAACACAATCTCCACAGACTTGACTGAGTATCAGTTACGGAGACCAAAAGTCCATGCCTCTCTACAGCCGTCTACGTCCCCTCCACATATTTTCCAGCCAATTGGAGACTCCCCAGCATGCAGCAAACCAGGGATTCATGCTTCTCCTGCTTCTGGGAGGGGAGGGGAGTTTGTTGCAGCAGGAGGGAGACGCACCCATAACTCTTCACCAGCCTGAATCCTCTCTGCTTCTTGGCCTCTTTCCTCTCCTGCATCAGCTTCTGCCTCTGATTCTAGACTTCTCTCTACCTTAGACTCTCCCAGCTCACTAAGCCCTGTTACCTCTTCAGCTTCCAACACCTCCTCTTCCCAGTTTTCTTCCTCTTTTCCCTCTATCCACCACCACACCCTGGCTCTGAGCATTCTTCCCTTGGTTGTTCCCCAGCTGGTTCCTCCCACCAGTCCAATCAGTCCATGCCAGTGCATCACAATTTCCCATGGGTTGGCCACTGTGAGAATGGGATGCTAGATTACCCACCTCTCCTGATCACCCCCTTCTTGCCAGTACACTATTTACTAAGAAGAACATATTGCTTGCATGTGTGTGCCAGGAGACTCCGGTTCTATTTTCATCCTAGACATTTTCTGTGGTCCTTCCATGTGTCCTCCTCTTGTGGTGTACTCTTATGGAAATTGCATGGGTTGGTTGGTTGGTTGGTTGGCGCTTTTGAGTAATTGGCCCTGCCTCATGGGCTTAGACCTACTATTGCAATAGGTAAATGAATAATGTCCACCACAGAATAAATGCACCTTCAAATCACTTCTATGTTGTGCAGCGATAACAACTTGAGCAAAATCAAATTTTCATTTGCCTGTTTCTAAGATTACATGACAGCAGCCACGAAATTAAAAGACGCCTGCTTCTTGGGAGAAGGGCAATGACAGGCCTAGACAGCATCTTGAGAAGTAGAGACGTCACCTTGCCAACAAAGGTCCGTATAGTTAAAGCCATGGTTTTCCCAGTAGTGATGTATGGAAGTGAGAGCTGGACCATAAAGAAGGCTGATCGCCGAAGAATTGATGCTTTTGAATTATGGTGCTGGAGAAGACTCTTGAGAGTCCCATGGACTGCAAGAAGATCAAACGCATCCATTCTTAATGAAATCAGCCCTGAGTTCTCACTGGAAGGACAGATCGTGAAGCTGAGGCTCCAGTACTTTGGCCACCTCATGAGAAGAGAAGACTCCCTGGAGAAGACACTGATGCTGGGAAAGATGGAGGGCACAAGGAGAAGGGGGCGACAGAGGATGAGATGGTTGGATAGTGTTCTCGAAGCCACAAACATGAGTCTGACCAAACTGCGGGAGGTAGTGGAGGACAGAGGTGCCTGGCGTGCTCTGGTCCATGGGGTCACGAAGAGTCGGACACGACTAAACGACTAAACAACAACAAACAAGATTACATGTTAGGGAGGGGAATATGTGAAATATATAAAGTGATGATTTGCTTTTTGTTTAGCTCCCCTACCCCCACCCCGCTCCCAAATTGTTAGAATTATCACAAGGTATAGGAGACAATCAATTTATTTAGAATGGCAGTATTTACAAATGTACTGTCAGGCTAGATGACTTCATCTTAGTTGCTTTGTAGGCTAATTGAGATATTCATTCATTATATTCTGTGAATTGGTTCTGAAGTTGTCGCAAGTTTGAAAAGTGCTTTTCTTTTCATTCTGGGTTGGGGTTGGGTTTTTTTGTGATTTTCAGTAGCATTTTAGTTGTGCCATTGCATTTTTAGTCTAGATGTTTACTGTGACCCAACCCATGAGTGGGAGCTCTTTTGCATGTTGGAGGAAGTGGCAAAACAGGAAGCAAGGGTGCATCTCAGTACATGTGCTCCAAATAGGGAAACAGCTCGCTTCTTCCTATAGAGCAGATGTGGCCATTCTGCCTTCATGAACTGCAGTAGAAGCATAAAAAAGAACAAATGTCTGACGTTTCCTGTTCTGTTGCTTCCTGTGATGCACCAAACAGCTCTGATCAGTGGAGCTGATGATAGAGCCTTAAAACACCATGAGTCATGGGGCAGAGAATAGATTGTGAAAACTATTAATTCTCTTAAAATGCAAAAACTCAGGCTCATCCACTGGACAGGCTTAATTGAAATAAAACCAAGCATTGCTCTACACAGTCCACAATCAACCTGCGGAACTCATTGTCACAGGGTGCTCTTTGGCAACTGGCAAAAATGCCTTTGAAGGAGACTAGATGAGCATGTGGATTGAAAGGCCTATCGGTGGCCACTAGCTATGATAGGCAAAAGCATCACTTCCATTGTCAGGGAAACAAAAGAGGTTTAAAGACTGTCTGAAGGCAAATTCTTAAAAATGTAGTATAAACACCAACAATTGGGAAACACTTGCCTGAGAGTGCTCCAGTTGGAGAACAGCCTTTACCAAAGGTGTTGTGGGCTTTGAAGACACTCGAATTCAGGACACAAGGGAGAAACGTGCTAAGAGGAAGGCACGCTTGGCAAATCCACATCGTGATCAACTCCCGCCCGGAAACCAATGTCCCACTGTGGAAGGACGTGTGGATGCAGAATTGGCCTCCACAGTCACTTATGGACTCATGGTTAAAACCGTGTTTATGGAAGACAATCTTACTTGGCTATGAGTGATTGCCAAAGAAGAGAAGAAGAAGAAGAAGACTTTTAACTAGCTGGTGCTGGGTCAAATGACAAGGGATTGATGTCACCATCACGGCCAGCTTATTAAACTAAGGCTTCTTATCCTATGCATACTATCCTGTGAGTAAGACCCACTGAATATGTAGGATAGGCTGTTCAAGGGCAATCCTGTGCATGTTTACTTGGGGTAAACACCACTGACTTTGAAAAGACTTACTCCTGAGTAAAAATGCAGGTGATTGGACTGTTAGATGGACTGCCATTGTTCTGAGTCTGCAAGAGCAGTTCAAATAGTCTTCTGACCATCAGGTTCTTTTTGCCCCACAAGTTAATGATGGGAAAATAAAATATTGTTTCTTTTGGTTTGTTGCTTATCTGAATCTCAAATGTAATGCAGGATAGTTTAATGAAGCCTCTTAGTGCTTCAAGGTGCATGAAAGAAAGGTGACAAGCTATCTTCTTTTGCACTGATGTTACTCATTCGTGCCAATTAGTTTTTTGCTGGATACATTTAATGGAGCTTTGCAAAGTGCATGGCAGGGAGTGTGTGAAGCTTCTCTCTCAAGGCACAGTTCAGAAAGCCATTATTTTGCTTAATAACATTTCACATAATGCCACGAACATCATTATTAGCAGAATGTGGCTCACTGATAGACCATAGGCATGCTTTATAATTTGAATCTCCTTATCTTGTAAAATCTGTTCTTTCTATTTTCATAAACGAAGATTGTTTGGAGGAAAAAAGGATTAACACCTCTATTGTGATGATTGAGACAATAGAATACTCATGAATGTTGCCCATTGTGTCAGATGACTCACACATCTGTCAGGTGTGCCACATGAGCCCCCAGAAACCTCCAGCATATGCTGGGTCCTAGGAAGAATTACCAGTACTTTGTCTTCATGATGTCAATCACTTTGACGGATGGCCTTGAGGTGTTAATGAGCACACTTCACAAATATTTGTGTTCTGCCAAAATCTCTGTCTCATATCGTAGGTACAGAGACTTAAGTGTGGCATTTGGAAAGAACACAGTACTCCACAAGGACAGCTCCTCTTCTGAGTCACACAAGCTCAAAGGTTTTTTCTTTTTCTTTTTTAAGATTGTCAGTTCTCCTAAAACCTTTTGCAGTATCATTTTTGCGCAAACACATTCCCATGATTGACATAAAAATGACTTTCTGATTCTCTTTGTTTTTGGTACATAGCTTTGTTTTTATTTATTCTTTAACACGTTTTACTGAGCGCAATTAATATAAACAATGGAATAAGCCTTTAGACATGCATTTGTAGCCAGCAACTTCTCCAGTGAACTCAAGGCAATAGTGTACATTTCCCCCTCTCCATTTTCCCTGCACAACAATCCTGTGAGGCAGAGAAAAAATGACTAGTCCACGATCACCTAATGAGCTCCATTGCTGAATAAGAATTTGAACCCCATTCTTCAGTGGTGTGCAGTCAGTGAACTAGGGGGATTAGCCTGGTCCCCTAAATGTTCCCTAAATGTTCATTTCCAGGGAGGTCTCTGGTGGCTGCTCTCTCACTCCCTCCTCCTCCACCACCACCACTATCTTATAACTTGGCAACTCTTCATTCAGTTGTAATTTAGCCCTGTCTCCTTCTCCTCTTGAAACTGCTGGAGACAAGGGACTTTCCCACTCCCACTCCTCTTCCGAGAGCAGCCAAGCAGACCGAGAGGCCACTTCCTAGCCTTCTTGCTCAGTCTAGTCCCTGACAATGGGACACAAAATTACTGGAGATGAGAAAAGGCGTCTGGATCAGGTGAATGGCCTATCTAGTTCAGCTTCTTGTTCTCACCGTGTCCAGCTAGATGCCTTTGAGAAACCCACAGACAGGACCCAGGCACAAGAGCACTCCCCCCCCCCCCCCGGTCGTAGTTTCCAGCAACTGCCTCTGACCATGCAGGCAGAACATATGTATCCACCATGGCTTGCAACCATTGATAGCCTCGTCCTCCATCAGTTTTCCCATCCTCTTTGAAAGCCATCGCAGTTGGTGGCCATCACTGCCTCCTTCTTAGATATCACCACGTAAGCCCATAAGCAATGACTTGTATCTTTTTCTTTTTGTTTCCCATCCTGTTTCTCTAGTGTTCGTTACTTAAGAATGTTTGGGTTTTTTTAAAAAAAAAAGGTGGTTATTGAGAAAGAGGATGCCTTCATTGCCCAGTTATAGGCTCAATGCAAAGAGCTCTCATAAAAATAGGAGAGTTGGAACCTGTCCGTCTCATCCCCTAAGGCGGACTTGTTGTCAGCCTCAGACTTAACTTAGAGTGTGTATACGCACATAATTTGAATGGTGAGACAGCGGTGAAAATGCAGTTAGAACATTCTCATCAGACAATTATCTTTCCAGGATCCAGCTCAGTAGAAAACAGTTTTGTCAGCAGAAGCTAGCTGTGCACAGCTCTAATTGGCTCACAGCAGTGATGTTATGAAACTATCTCTTCCCCTCTCCCTGCCAGGCCCAGAGCAGTAAACTATACCGGGTTTTTTCATAGCAAAATAAGGGCATGAGCATATATTTTGGGGGGGGGAGCCACATCAAGTACAGTTTTTGTTCCTGCGATTCTATGCCCACTTATCTGTAAGATATGTCTTTCTAGATGCTCCTAGACTCAAGGCAGGCCCTGACAATTGCCTTGTTTACCTTAGGATAGTGATGCACAAGACTTTATGTTTTGCAAAATAAGCATAGGCTATTGCTCACAGAGCCCATATAATGGAATGCATAGCAGAATTATTATTTTTTTCATCTTGAGCCATAATATATTGGGCATCCAGTATGATCAGGTTCAGTTTATTCATTGGTTGAACTCGATGAGACTTGCTCATGAAAAATATCTAGGAGATAGGTGGACAGACAGACAGACAGACAGACAATTTCCTCCAGGCAACCATCCCCAAACCAGGTCATACAGTTAAGTGAAACTGTGCTGCATTAAGATTCTGCTTTGTATTTTAAATTTGGATTCCTGTATATAAACCACACTAGAAATAACTGAAATCAGCAAGAGAAGAGAGTACACACCTTGTATAAACTACTGTGGAATGGATTTTGAACCTTGGTCTTGAAGAATTGTGCATGGCAGCAGCACTGCAATCCTGGGGGGAAGGGAGATTTATTGGTGCTGCCTCATTCTTGGATTAGCTCTAAGTGCAAAGCTGATGATATGAAAACTGCCCTTGGAAAAGACAGACCATTCCAGGTACCTATTATAGAAGTCAGGGGGAAATCTCTGGCCCATGGTTCCCCACTGATGTTTTAAAACAGCTATACTGGTTGCCAGTTTGTTTCTGGGCTCAATTCAATTTGCTCCCACTGGTATTTGAAGCCCTAAACCGCTTAAGCTCCCAAAATCTGAAAAAAAAAATCTCCATCTGTACAGACCCTTTCAGGTATTAAGATCAGCAGAAGGGGTTCCACCGTAACCACTGCACAACATTGCTTCCCTGATGTATGCAGGAGACCCTGGCTGTGACAGTTAAGGTAATTTTGCAGGACCCACTTATTTTTTATTTATATTGTTCTGCTTTTGTTGCAATTTGTTTTTATAACTGTATATTAGCTTACAGGAGGTGTATGGGGTATTAGGGGAGGGGTAGTATCCCGGTGGGGGACACGTCATGCTCTTTCTGGGGTAGTTTGCCCACCTTTGGCCCCCACCCTGCACTCAGATTTCACCTGTAGCTCCTAGAAGCTGCCAGCAGGTAACAGTAGCCAGACGCTAGGAAATGGCTTCAACTGACTGGCTAAACCAGTTAAGAGCAGCTGATGGGAATCAAACTCTTGGTGAGTTGGGCACTTCCCCTGCATGTGAAGACAGGATCTGGTGGTTTGAGAGGACAAAACCAATAGTGAGTCCAAAGGTCAAGAAGGCGGTTACTTGCAGCTATACTCATTTGAGATACCGTAAATGCTTTGGGAGGAAACCCCAAGGAAAATTATGTACCAGCTGCCTTGTGGGACATTTTTGGGAGAAGAAAAGGCTAACAGGTAAACCCTACACAAATCCAGAGTGGAGTCCCTAAGATGGTTGGATGGTGTCTTGCATGCCTCCTTCCAGCAATCCCTGCAGCCAAGCTGGTGCCAAATGTATTGCTCTGCTTTCCTTTGGACCACATGAGTGAGGTTGAGAGGGGGGTCTTATCGTCTGGGCAGCCCTGGTTTGTGCTCCATAGGTGTCACTTCAGTGCTGCTAAGACAGCAAAAACAATACAGGAGGCAGCAGGTACAAGTTGCCGGTCTCTGCGGCCACAGCAGGCGCTGTGATTCTCCGACAGTTTGATTTCACCCCCCAGAGACGCACTCCATTATCTGTCAAGACAGACGAATGCCAACCATAAGCTTTTTTCTTTTCTTTATCCTTTACTTGTTTGTGTGATTATATAGCTATAATCGTCTCTGGAACCTTATGATGAAGGAAGAATAAGGTACAAATAAATAAGTAGGCCAGGTCTGGCCTATGGGGGGGTCTCCCCAGATGGCCTGCAGTCTCCCTTCTTGACATCTCCCCCAGGCATCAGTTAGGCTCTTTAAAGAGTTTCTATGCAGGTCCTGCTGGTGTAGAGTTAAAAACATCCCCTTTTTAAAAATGCATAGCATTTTAGGGTAGAACTACTGAACGTTATTCTGCTAGGTAGCTCAGAATTTCTTAAATAAGACAGCTTTCTCTCACACTTTTATAGTGAGGCCCGGGTGGCGGGACAAGTGGGGATAAGATTACTGGCAGATTAGTGGAATTCCCTCAGCAAGAAGTGTAGATTGGTTCATTTACTGTCAGTCTAGCTCTTCTTCCCCAGATTAGATTGTGAAGCACAGCATTGTGTCCCCTTATTTAGAGAAGTGAATCAGGTAATATTCAGAATCAGTGGGTCGTGTAATCTGATTAAGAAAGTTTATCAGATCATGAGGCAATATGAGGCAATCATAAGAAGCAAAGGGGAAGGAGCTTCAAAATAAGCTTCCAAAGATTTATTATCCTCAGAGAAGCACATTCAGTTCGACTCAGAAAATACAAAAAGATGTGGTGGGAATTATCTAACAGTGAATGTGCCTGGATACAAGTATTAAATAGTCAAACTTTGGAGTTTGAAGGAATTTTCTTATCAAGGGAAAACATACTGGAGATTTATAATGAGTCTTTTTACCAGGCAAAATAGTCAATCCAACAGCTGCTGTCCATGGACATGAGCTCTGAGGCACACAGTGATTTTCTGAGTTAGCAGAGCCTTCCCCATTCATTTCATTAGGAGAGAAAGCTCCATACATGCAATCAGTTTTTGAGGTTTGTCCCCAGCAATGAAGTGAATAAGGAAGACCTGTATTGTGCAGAGCTCCATATGTGCTTTGAAACCCCAAGCTTTTAATAAGGATGACTGTGTCTATGGATGAGAAGAGCCTTGAGCAAAATGGAGTGGGAGGCTCACCAAGTGTTTCTGAAGGAGGAAAAGGACACTGGACTTACCAAGGCACTTCAGACCCTCAGGGTAGGTTGTGGGGGTTGGTAAAGCCTCACAATCACCAAATCCAGTGCATCATGTGTTTCATGTGTCAGGCATATAGGAGACAGCCCACTGGCTAACAACAAGAAGCATCAGAATACTGAATTCCACCAATACTAATAGATTCAGGAACCTCAATGTTGTATTTGAGACTGCCTCAGGCAACTCTAACAGGCAGAATTCAACATAGATCATTGCCTCACCAGGTCCTTTGCAAAAGAGACTGAATCCCTGTTGACCACTGTGATGCTGACACTTCCCACTGGCCTTGACCTGCTACATGCCCAGTCTCTTCCAAGTCTTTCCTAGTTATCACCTTCAGTTGGAAATTCCCTAAGTGTAGTCATGAACTTCATTAGATTCCCTAAGTCTCTGAGGTCAAACCATCCTAATTGTTCCCTTCCAGCTGCAGAGGCTATCAACTGGTTTCTGGACGTAGTAGTTCATAGTGCTTTTGCCCTTTAACACCCTAAAAGGTCTAAGTATAGGGCAGCAATGAAGGATTTTAGACACATGTGTACTAAAGCAAGGTGCACTCCGTGCAGGGATTTAACATTTAAGAGAGCCCAGCTCAAAGTGTGTGTGTGCGCGCGCACAAGTGTGTAGCCTACTGCTGGTCTCTTGTCCACAGCAGCCAGAAGCTTCAACCTATCCCTACTTGAAAAAATAAATTCATATGCAAGAAACAGGTTTAATTCCCTTTGTGCATTACAATGGAAGTGCATCTGTGCATCCTCGTTTTATTCCAAATACTATAATGCCATCGTTTCCCTTGCACATCATATTTCTGCTGTTTCAGAATATGTTAAACTGCCCTATATCAAATATAGCTATTCAATTAGGAATAAAATTACCAGTGCAGGGAATGGTTCTCTAGCCTCATTATCATAAAGTTATTATCAGCCATACAAGAAAGGTCATTTTCTACAACTGGCTTGGAAGAATTCTGTTCACTTCAACTACAGTGATAAATTGTATTTCAAGAAGTGCCTCGGAGACCTATTCGCCCCCTCCGACAAGAGGAACTCTCTTAAGACTTTTGCTGCATTGAAACTTTCACTAAAAGGCCTGTCAAAAGTGGGCAAAGGCTTCCCCAACAACCAGGTAATGACATTTCTCAGGCAATTCTTGGTGTGAATGAGTTCTATAAGCAACTGAAGATCTAAGAGAAAGACAATATTGGACAGTAACGACAGTCCTCATGCAGCCACGCCACATAATTTTGAAGCTCTCATCATCAGTCAGACACCTTATGGTTTGTCTGAGTCATTACAGTAATGTCAGTCACTGCAGTATTGGCATGAATAATAATCAGAGCTCATTTCTGACTACTCTCTGCCATTTTATATCTACATTTAAAAGGTGGATTTGGAACATTTAACAAAATCAAATATGTTGCAAGTCTTCTCAGCCCAACACTCATATTATGCATTGTGATGTGGGTCGATGCCCACCTAGTGACCTGATTCAAAGAGCTGGTGTATTCACAGGTCATGACTTGTAGGACCCGGCATGAGCTTCTGAGGTATGATGGATGGCAATGAGAGAGGACCTTTTCAGTTGTGGTTGCTGCTTACGGAATGCTCTCCTGAAAGAGGCTCACCCGTGCCTACTGCAACATCTTCCTGCATCAGCCAAAGACCTTTCTTTCCTCTTATGCCCTTGAAGAATTTTAACACCTTGCATCATTCCTTGCTTTCAACATCATTTAGCAGAGTTGGTTTAATTTGATGCTAATTGGGCTTGCGCTTGAGGAATGAATTGCATTTGCTTTTAGTCTATTGTTATTGTAAGTTAAGGTGACTCATACGTTAATTAAACTATAATATTAATGAAAGCAGCGCAAAGCATTAGAACCAGCACAAGGCACAAGGTGCAGTTGTCTCTTCATACTGGTGCCAGAATCTGGTATGGTACTTTGCCACATAACTGAGCTACCTAAGATTGCTATTCCATGAGAACATAAGTATAGCCTTCTGCATCAGGCCATGGCCCATCTAGCTCAGCACCCTGTTCTCACGATGGCCAAACACATGTCTGCAAGCAAGAGAAAAAGAAGAGTTTGGATTTGATATCCCGCTTTATCACTACCCGAAGGAGTCTCAAAGTGGCTAACAATCTCCTTTTCCCTTTCTCACCCACAACAAACACTCTGTGAGGTGAGTGGGGCTGAGAGACTTCAGAGAAGTGTGACTAGCCCAAGGTCACCCAGCAGCTGCATGTGGAGGAGCGGGGAAGCGAACCTGGTTCACCAGATTACGAGACTGCCGCTTTTAACCACTACACCACACTGGCTCTCAGACTGGAGCACCACAGCACTCTCCCCACCTGTGGTTTCCAGCAACTCATATTCAGAAGCCTACAGTCTATAGTCATGGAGGAAAAGCCAGCTAGGCAGACTCCCTGGGCACAGACCTCAGAGGGATGCACTACTGACCTTTGACAGCACAGTTTTTGTTAAATCATATACATTTCTGAAAATATTTTACTTTTAATTTATATTTTGAAGACTCATTCTTTTTGAAGTAATTTATATATTAGAGTTGTTTTTATGTATATATGAAATAGACAGTCTGCAGAGTTGATTGAAGGTTTTGTGTGTGTGTGTGTGTGTGTGTGTGTGTCTACCCCTCACACTTCCAGTGGCAGTGGCAAGTAGCAAACAACAGTTTCTCAAAGCTCAAACTTATAAAAACATACATACACTCAACAATGTTGCAAAAGTGACTTGGCAATTATATCCATTGAACATGCCTAAGGATCAGCAACTGACCTGAAGGAATTGGTGACAAAATTTGCAGAGCAAAAGGCACACAAAGTGAGATTTTGATGTGCCTAAAACTAACGTTTTTAAGAGTCTTAAATTTTAACATCGCAATTCACAAGATTATTTAAAATGATTTGTGTACTGAAACATTTTCTTTTGTATTCGAAAAGGAATCAAAGATAGTTGTATTACTTATTCTTGCAATTTAAGATAAATTTAGCTTTTTATTTTTTTCTACAAGACTTCTGTTTTTGAAAATTGAAGTTGGCAATTTAAGGAAGGGGGTGCAAGCCTTGCCTAGGAAGCAAAATAGCCTGTCACTTGCCCTGGGAAAAGCATGGCCGTCATAACTCGTAACACAGCTAATGCATACTACCACAGCTAATCATGCCCTGGTTGCTTCCAAGTCAGATTACTCTAATGTTCTGTCTTCGAAGAACATTCAGGAAGACCAATTGACCCAAAATAGCCTTCTTGTTAACCAAACCTGCTGAGAATACTGCACTATTGTTTTAACCCCTGCATCATAAAGCAGCTTTCTCTGTTCACATGTGTCACGGATCTTCTGGTTGGACCCCACATCTGGAAACCAGGGTGAAAGAATGACCTTTTTAAGAGATGGAGAGGTTTAATTTATCCCCTTCTAAATAGAACAGCTGATTAAAGCTAGCAGATTGTGACTGCCTGGTTTTTTGAGGCAGAGGTCTAGAGATGGGTTGATTCGCTGCTCTGAAAGTGGATCTCTGAATTGGGGCCTTGATGTTTTATGCAAATCATGCTGCACTTTAATTTACATGTCCTCCAACTTTCTATAGAAGAAGTCTTTGGTTCTGCCTGTATATTAATATAATTCTGTTGCTAGAAAATTGAAATGTACTGCCGCTAATGATACCCGTTTCTACATAACATGTCAAAAAAAGTACTTTTGTAACTGACTTGAGAAGAAAAGCCCTCCAGATTATTGGCATTTAGTTGTAAAGAATACATGTCTGCCATTATTTACAAATGGTTTATTGCTTTCTTTTGTGAATACATGTAAAGACGTTTGTTAATTATACATTGCATGAGTTAAAAAAAAAACCCTTCAGCTGTCTACTTACATATTTTGAATGCCCCTGTTTCTATATAATTACATCTAAGGTAAGATGAACAACCCTTCTATAATACCAACAAATATGTATGTATCTTAGTCTGATCTTGGAGTGGGCTATAAATGGATTTTCCACCTTGTTAATCTGAAACTCACTTTTCTTGTCGAAAGAGTTTCAATATTTCAGAGGTCTTTTCATTTGATTATACATGCAAATCACTAGGGAGGCCTGATACACTGATCATGAAATTATTCATTCCTGCAATAGAAACTTAACAACCATATCTACACAGTGAACAAGGCTTTTAAAATAATTCCCCGCTCCCCTTGGAGTATTGGTAATAATGGCTGTTGGAAACACAGAGGTTCAATCCAGCACAGGGCCTTCGAGAAAGCAGCACAGGTAGGAAAAAAGAAAATACATACAGGGTGTGACGTCCCGTTTCAAGAGGGAAGTGATACCTTATATGTCTCATGTTCATCACTTCATGAATGCAACTTCAAGTGCTGAATAGCACATGCAAATGAGCCACTCCAGAGCTGATATCAGAGTGAGAACTTTCACAGTCATTGGTGCCACCTTGAAGTATGCGTATTATTAGTGAGCTCAGCGTTGACATAAGGGCCACAGGAAGCAGTGATCCAACTGGGATGGCTTGAAAAGAGAATTAGAGGACAATTCATGGAGGACAAGGCTATTAGCAGCTCTAGCCATGATGGCTGTGTTCTACCTCCAGTGTCAAAGGTATTATGCCTCTGAGCACAGCTGGTCTTACCTTTAGGCAAACTGAGGCAATCGCCGCAGGACGTGGAATCCCATCAGGATCCAGAGGCGGCAGGTCCTACTGTTGTGCCTGCTTCCTGCTTAGTCCATTATTGAAGATGTGGCCAGGTGGGGGAAGCAGCCACCACAAAATATGGCACTGAGGCCACTGCCACCTCCAAAAATGGTGCTGGGGCCTTGGCATCCTTTGGAAGTGGCCACTTCACCATGAAGATCACTAATAAGGCAAATCACCATCATAAAAAAAACCTTAAGTCTTTAATAATCAGCCATCACTTCCCTACACAATTTTCACCATTGTCACTTTTCACAGAAATCAAACACAAACCTTATTTAACCTTAGGATATATAAGGCTGTACTAAATAAATTACAAATGTTCATAGTTTTCTTCTGACCTGACTGACTGCTACTCTTGGGCCTGCCTTGGCAAATTACAGAAATTTCACTGACTAGAAAAGGGAGGTTATTGTTTTAGTTTGTTATTATGGTATGTATTTTTGTGTTTTTTATATTGTAAGCCACCCAGCAATCTTTGGATGAAGGGCAGTATAGAAATTTAATCAATAATAAATAATAATAGAAAGAAAGTGCCTTAAAGGGAAGACTTGTGTGAGGGCTTCCTCATACAGCAGCTAAAGAATCACTGTACTGTTGGGGAAAGAGCCATACGATGAACCGCCCTGAGAGCTACAGATGAAGGACAGTATACAAATAAATAATAAATCTATGTTTCACATTGTGTTTCAACTCATGAATTTAAGATGAGCCTGCAAAATCAGGCCAAAAGCCCTCTAGTCCAATATCCATGCATGGCGGCAGCAGCATTCTCCCCAACTCCCCAACTCGGAATCGCAGCTACTGGCGCTGCAAGAGATACAGTGGTACCTCAAGTTACATACGCTTCAGGTTACATACGCTTCAGGTTACAGACTCCACTAACCCAGAAATAGTACCTCAGGTTAAGAACTTTGCTTCAGGATGAGAACAGAAATCGTGCAGTGGCGGCGTGGCAGCAGTGGGAGGCCCCATTAGCTAAAGTGGTGCTTCAGGTTAAGAACAGTTTCAGGTTAAGAACGGACCTCCGGAATGAATTAAGTATGTAAGCAGTAGTACCACTTTGACAATGGAGGTAGAATACAGCCATCATGACTAGGTAGTGAAGCACACCAAGGAATTTGCCAAATCATTTCTTACAAGAAAAAGTCAACATGCAGTGACTTTTCCCTGTCATTCTCCCATAGTGAGGTTGTATTGTGAAGGTACATCCATCAAATAATTTCACCACATTTACTTATTTGATTCCATTTATGAATCACTTCCCCTAAAATATCTCAGAGTGATTTCACGGTATAAAACATCAACACTAACAGCAATTCCATGTATATAAAAAACTAAAAGTGAATTCAAATCCAGTACAGATCGGGATGAATATCTCCAGTTATTTAAAAGACTTGTTATGAAAGGAAAGTCTTCAACAGGCATTGAAAGCACAATACAGATGGTGCCTGTCTGATATGTGGCAGGAGGAAATCCAAAGGGCAGGTGCCACCACACTCAAGGCCCTCTCCTGCAGGTACCATCTCAAATTTTCAAAAAAGAACACCACCAGCAGCAGCTAATGCTTCTTCCTTTGAGAATGACTATGGAACATACATCACATGAAGACGCAGAAGTTGAAATGTTTCTCTTAAAAGTCAAGGTGCTGTAGGTCTTTCTTGTACTTTGAGAAGCTTCCATAACTACCTCCAGCCCAGTCCATTGCAGTCCTACAGGACATTTAATACAAGTAATCAAAAATGTGATACATGTTGAGCAAAGATTTGATTAGCCCTTTTCCTCCCCCTCTATGGTTCCGTTTTCACCATGCCCTTTTCAAACTAAATGTTAGCATTCGATTCTGTTTACAATAACAGAATCCGGGGGGGGGGGACATATGTAAAAAAATTGTACAATCTTTATATTTTTGTATCTGAAAATTGTATCTTTTGGTGTAGGTATTGTCTCATTCCACTAATATATTTTAATCCAAATCACTTGAAAAATCTGTCTGCGCTACAGTTAATGGATTTAATTACAACGAATACAGTTCTGACCTTTCTCCAATCTAGATTTAGACATTGTGCACCATAGTAAATGCCTTTTTAAAATTCACCAACGATATGTCATTATTAGTAGACAAAAGAGCATTGATGATATCCAAAGACCTATCTAAAGCTTTTGATTTAATCATCATGTTCCCTTGATTAAAGAAATTACTATTCTTTGGACAATTTATTCCTGCTATTATCTGGGGCATATTTTCTTGGACAGTCATAAAAATGTTAGACGGATAAGTTTGAATGAAAATGGTTAGCATTATGAGTTATTTGGAAATGTTGATTGACCCTTGTTTGTGATGGAAAAACAAATCTTGAAATGTAAATAATCAAGCATGGATTGGAACTGAATTCTGAGTCCCAGATACTGCATTTTGCTAATGCTGTACTCACTATAGGAAATCAGGATGCTAATGAATAGTGTTGTGAAGCCGTATAGAATTTTTAAAAATGGAAATGGAGAAAACCATGTTGTTTCTTATAACTGAACATAATATCTCAAAGACAACTGGCCAGCAGTACCAGCATACATTGACCCAACCTCTGCCTGCTTTTCAAACAGTTTGTGTTGCAAAGCCTAGGGATGTTAAATGAAAATATTTACATGCAAAAGCCAGTCCCCAGCATTCCAACACACTCTAATTCCATCACCACACTCTAGAACACAAGTAGCCCTCAAGATACTGTTGAACTCTATCTCCCATTAACCTCAGCCAGAATGGCCAATAGTCAGGGTTGAAGGGAATGATAGTCCACCAACATTTGGATGGGCACAGGTTAACCACCCTTGCTCTAGAATGTCCCAGGAAACAGAGTCCTGGGTAGATCTACAGAGATAGGGATCAGCTTGGTTCTCAGAGGCTTCTGTTAGGTTCTGCAGGACAAAGCAAACAGGCTCGTGATAGGAATTGAACTTAAGAGGGAGCAAAACTTAATCTTTTTGCAATGATAACATGGACATCAGGGGCGGCTTTAGTCCCACCTAGTGGTGAAGTGGATCACAGTTTTATTTTCTCCCTTATAAGTGAACGGCCGCCATTGATTCCTAAGGGGGGAAAGTAAAATTATGCCCCTTACTTGAGGAAAACACTGTCGTGGAGACAAAACCATCCATGATACTGAGTGGCCCAGGCAACGTTTTCAGGGGAGCAGCAGTCCCTTCACATTCTCCTGAAATCAGCTCCATGAGTGCAAGGAAGATAGCTCAGTTGTTAGAGCATGGTACTAATGATGCCAAGGCTATGCAGGTTCAATCCCTGTATGGGGCCGCTACATATTCCTGCATTGCAGAGGGTTTTGATGATCCTCAGGGTCCCTTCCAACTCTACAATTCTATGATTCTTTCGGGCACATTCCTACCAATGACAATAAGGGATTGGAAAGAGAGGCAAGCAGAAGGGAGTGCAGAACTCTCCATTAGGAGTGTTTCAGGGATTCTGATGAACCCCAAATCCCAAGCCAAAAACAAGCTGCTTCTGAGGGATTCAGGGGTTGTCCAAGGTGAAGTGGAATCTGTAAAAGGGACTCCAAATGAAAGCACCTGGCGGCACCTCAGTGACTCAAGACACCAGAAGTTGCCAAGGGCCACCAAAAAAAGTCCTTGAGGGCCACATTCTGCTCTCAAGCCTTGTGTTGGACCACCCTGATCGAAGACATTTTGGTGGCTGGTCACATGGACCAGTGTGGCGGCAGCTACCATCTCCATTTTCTTTTCAGCACCTATTGAGGACCTTCCTTCACCAACAAGCCTTTTAAGTAGAGTTGTTTCTCTCCCAGTCTGCATTGAAATTGTCTTTAAATATGGTTTATTATTGATTATTTCATTGCTCAATTGCCTTCAGGTGTTTTAGGAGAAGTGATTCATCATCAACAGAATTAGCACTGTTTCAAATGCCGCATAATACCCGTTCCACATTTGTAAGAAATCGCTCTTTTAGTGTGGCAGCACCCACACTTTGAAACTCCCTGCCTATTGATATCAGGTAATGCCTCGACTGTACTCTTTTCAGCACCCACTAAGAACATTTTGGGTTTAGGCAAACCTACCCAGGTATTTAAGGGACACGGGTGGCGCTGTGGTCTAAACCACAGTGCCTAGGGCTTGCCGATCGGAAGGTCAGCAGTTCGAATCCCCGCAATGGGGTGAGCTCCCGTTGCTCGGTCCCTGTTCCTGCCAACCTAGCAGTTCGAAAGCATGTCAAAGTGCAAGTAGATAAATAGGTACCGCTCTGGCGGGAAGGTAAATGGCGTTTCCGTGCGCTGCTCTGGTTCTCCAGAAGCGGCTTAGTCATGCTGGCCACATGACCCGGAAGCTGTCTGCGGACAAACTCCGGCTTCCTCGGCCTATAGAGTGAGATGAGTGCACAACCCCAAAGTCGTCTGCGACTGGACCTAATGATCAGGAGTACCTTTACCTTTACTTTTACCCAGCTTTTTAGAAAGTTGGTTCGAGTTTTGATCTGTTTTTAGTCTATTGTTATTTTAACATTTTGAAAGTTTTAAATTATTGTTAATTTTTCTTCGTGATAATTTTATAGCTTTATCCCTTTTTTGCAAACCTCTTTAAGGTTTTTTACATTCAAGCTCTGCATAAATTAGATGAAACGAATAATAAATAAATAAATAAATAAATAAATAAATAAATAAATAAGCAATTAAAAGTGCAGAAAATCTGAAGAGCACCTCACCTTTACACTAAATTAACACAGGGCATAATCTACTGGGGAGCTTTTGAAATAAATGGGAATTTCTCTTCACAGCTCCCCCTCATTCCAACAGAGTTTGTATTATTATTTAATAATATGACCTTTCATAGACATCTGAAGGCAGCCCTGTTTCAGGAGGCTTTTAATGTTTAATGTTTTGTTTTGTCCCTTTATGCTTTGTTGGAAGCCACCCAGAGTGGCTGAGGCAACAGTCAGACGCGGAGTACAAGAAATATAGTATTACTGCTACTACTATTATTGCAGGAGAATATTATGATGCACAGCTCAGATCATGGGTGCCATGTATGGGGGGCCTTAGGGGGCAACAGCTCCCCAAAAAAAATCCCAAATCAGAGGGCTTCCCCCTGAATTATTCAGCAGCCATGCACACACGCCACGGGCCACCCACACAACACGTCATGCATGCACACACACACCATGGGGCACACTGACATCACGCAGCCCCGAGTCCCCTCAATCAAGGGGGCAAGGTGGCCTGCATGGCTCAGATCATCTATCAGGCCCTTTGCTGCCCTTAATGGCTCCCTTGGGTTCAGGTAGTGGACGTTGAGTGCCATTTAGAGCAGCAGCAGCCACCTTACCTGGCCATACATTAAGGGTGCCTCTGGCCATGCTTCCATCATATATGCTGGGATGGGGAATCTTTTCTAGCCCAAGAGCTGCATCCCCTTGTGGGCAAACATCTGAAGGCTGCATGCCAGTGGTGGGGATGACCAGAGGCAAAAGGCTGGAGCAATGGATGTTACTCTTACCTTTCCTAGGTAGGCTACATTCCAGCCGTGCAGAAATCAGAGGTTTCTACACACACACCCCAACACCCTACGCATCTCTCCATCCACATAAGCAAGAGACATTATCAGAAGTCAGGGTAACAACCCAGCCAGGAAACAGCACTTCAGGAGCCACTGAGAGGTGTGGCTTGGAGAGACAGTGTGACCTCAGCAGAGTCCCAAAGGCTGGATATAACAGTAGTGGAGCGTTCTCTGCGGCAAAGCAATCCCTGGCCTGTGGTGGCAGCACTGGGCTCTCAGGGTGCCTGGGCTGCTGTGTCCTTCTCAAGCGCCCTCCAGCTGGATGCCTCCCCCTAAAACTGTGCCCAGGGCAATGGTCCCCCTAGCCCTCCCCCATGCTATACCTCTCCTCTGGATGTAGAAACCTCAAAGGCCTTAGTTGGCATCCAAGCTTGTGGTTCCCCACCTCTCAGAGATGGATTTAGGGGAGCACGACCTGTTTAGTTGCAGTGGGCACATGTGATGGCCTGGGACTCAGGCTCAGACTTGGAACCAGAGGAGTCTCAGTCTGCACTGGATCCTCTGCCTCAGGCGGCATCTGAACTGAGTCTGGGGCCTGATTCTGAAGAGTCCCAGTCTGCACAGGTTCCCCTGCAACAAGCACCAGCTGGGCCGAGTCAGGGGCCTGAGCCTGCCCTGGCTCCAGATGCGGGGATTACCTCATTGCCTTCAGCTGGGCAATCACTTACAGCTGCTCCACTACCAGTTGGGTCAGGAGAGGCTGAGGCGGCCTCTGGGTCTAGTAACCACCAACATCTCCCGAGCTGCAGAGGCTCAGGTCTCAGAGAAGGAGAGACTTGAGTACTCACAGGAGGAGTGCTCGCTTTCAGGCAAGACAAGGCTGTCGGGCCCCGCCCCAGGTTGTGGGAGCAACATTGCTGCTTGCTGGAACCTGTCTGAGACCCTGTGCCCAACCTAGCCTGGTTTCCTGCCTTAAGACTTGCCTAGGCCCTGTTGGACTGACTCCTCACGGAATCCTTGGATTCGGGACCAGACCTGGACCATGTTGCTTGGGTTAACCCCCGGGCCCAGCACAGCATGGACCCTCAGGGGCACCATAGGAGGTGCCACAACTATGAGGTAAAATGGAAGGCGAGAGGTGGGGGCACCTAATTTTGGCATCACATAGGGTGCCAAGGTCTGCCACCACACCTCTGATAAAGACATTATCTCCTTCTGGAAATGGCTAGGTGTGTTTGCAAGTGCTCTGATCTCAACATGTACATAGACGACCCCCCCCGCAATTGGTACCTGCCTTACTCCTGACATGACATATTACACAAGGCAGTGATGGGCATCAGCTTGGGTGGTTTTAAAAGAGGATTAGACAAAATTGTGGAGGAGAAGACATTCAATGGCTTCTAGCCATGATTGCTAGGCTCTGCCTCCATGGTTGGAGAATGCTGTTATGCTCACAATTGTTCACAGGCATCTGGCTTGCCACTGAGAACAGGATCTAGGACTAGATGGGCCATTCTCCTGATCCCACAGGCTCTCCTTATGATGTCAGGTGTGGGGCAGGTAACTATGGTTTAGGGATAGCCATAGCCTATGGAAAACCATAGTATGACCTCACAGGCCAAACTGAGATCTTTGTGGACCCCGGGGTTGGGGGTTCTGCACCCCTGAACTATGCCAGGGTTCTGTGTTCACAAGTGGCCAGCGAGATGCTTTGAGAAGAAGGCAAGCAGCACATCGGGGAAACCACAGCTCTGCCCCATTATTTATCTCCAACAGAACTACAGATTCTGAACTTGGAGGTTATTTAAGACCATGGGGACTTAAGAGATCAGACCACGGAGCCATCTAGCCCAGTATTCTTTTGCTGACTGTGGGCCATCAGGTGCTTTTTGAGAAGCTTGTAAGGGGAGATAAGGCAACAGCCCTTCTCTGTTGCTCATTTCCAGCACAGAAGTAGACTGCTTCAGAACATGGAGGGTCCATTTAGTTGTAAATGGCTCCCTGCGGCAGATCCATCATCTGTATAACACCCCCTCTCTCCCCAGACTAAATGTTCCTAAGGAAAAGACAATGAATCTTTTTTTCTTTGATTTCAGATCAACTCTCCCCCCCCCAAAATTAAAAAATAAAACAGAAGAGCTGGGCAAAGACAGCTTCCACTTTAAGGATGTATTCTTGTGGGAGGGGTTGCTTTCCCTCTTGTGTTACTTCCCCAGGCTTTCTGTCTCTCTCTTTTTAAGGGAAAAATAGTAGCAAGGATTGAAGCGAGGAAGCAATCCAACCCCCCCAACCCCAATGTGTAAAAATAAAAGAGAGGACCGTGCTTTGACTAAGCAAATCACTATTATTAAGGCGCTGGCCTCCAAATATTGTTCCTGATCCACTCATTGATCGAGTTCCTCCTTGTCATTAGGGCAACGCCGGTTTCCCAGTCGATCCAGGCTCTTTTGGAATTGGAACCAAGAGCAGCAGCGACAAAAGTCCTAAAACCGAAGGAATGAAAGCGAGTGGGTTTGGAAAGAGGCACTGGTAAGTGGCAGGGCATAATGGCTCCTTTGTGCTTCTCCCCGAGGGAATTGGACTGGGGAAATGGGCCGACGTCAAATCTGATTGGAAAATTGATAGTCTCCGGAGAATATATTGCCTAAGTCCAAAGGAACCGCTGAGAATGGCTATTCAAGCCCCCTGCTTTGGGATTCCGGGTTTTGGGGGGGTTAATTAGGGGGGAAACCTCATTGTTTGCAGGTTTTCCTGGAACGGGGGGCGGGGAGGCGAGCGCCTCTGGAAACGCAGGACACATTTTTTTAAATGAAGAGACGAACTAGGAAGGTAAAATCTGAGTCAGGGCTCACTTGCGTAGTGGGGCGGGTTGAGGGATAAAGGGACCAACGCCTCCCCCCCCCCAAAAAAAAGCAACAACATGTTGTCCACAGCCACCAGCTCACTCGCCCCCATTGATGGAAGCCTCTTTACTGGATGAAAGAGCATTTCTCACACCTTCGGGCTAACCCCAAAATGCATTGTGCTCTCCCCAATTTATATACAGAGAGAGAGCGCTATATTCTTTGGGGGAACACTTTTACAGAGGCGAGACTCAGAAACCCTCATAAATGCGAAAGGGGAGAATCCAAGCAGATACATTACCTTTGCCTCGCCACTGTGTAACCTCCACCAGCCCCGAGGCGTCTGAGATTAGCAGAAAGAGGGGTGAATTCTAGTTAGGGGTGAGAGCCCCGAGGACACCTCTGAGTCAGAAACCAAGCGCTGCCAAGTGGCTGATGATGGCGATGAACTTTCCTTGGCAGCAGCCAAATGGAAGATGGAGATGGTGGGGAGATAGAAGCTCACTGGGTGAAGATTCAGTTTGCAATCCTATACCCACTTACCTGGGAGTGAGTTGCCACTAGACTTAGAACATCAGAAGAGTTTGTTGGGTCAGGCCCATCTTCTCCAGCGCCCTGTTCCCACAGTAGCCAACCAGGTGCCTGTGGGAAATCCACAAGCAGGACCCGAGCCCAAGAACTCTCTCCCCTCCGGTGGTTTCCAGCAACTGGCATTCAGAAGCATTGCTGCCTCTGATTGTGGAGGCAGAGCAAGAGCCATCATGTCTGGTAGCCACCGATAGCCCTCTCATCTGTGAATCTGTCTAATCTTCTTTTAAAGCCATCTTGGTTGGTGGCCATCACTGCCTCCTGTGGACGGCAGTTCCACAGGATAACTATGTGCTGAATGAAAACGTACTTTCCTTTATCCATTGATTTATCGAATTTTAAACAGACATATGTAGCGTTCCTCTAGCAATCTATTTCACGGACTGGGAATTAAATTTTCCCCAACCCGGTTTGTCGTGAAGGGAGAAGAAACCATGTTACCGTCCCATGGATGGTCTCGTTGTGACTTAAACCTTCCCCTCTCTCTTAGCGCGGAATGGGCTTTTGCAGCAAAAAACATGCTTGTGCCTTACTTAGTGCGTGGCCAAGCTAATCCGACCAAGTCGGAGGACCCCTTGCTCCGTCCATTGTCTACACGGACTTGCAGCGTCTTCTCTCCAGAGTTTCAGACAGGATGCTGGGGGTCGAGCCTGGCACTTGGTGCTCCACCACGAAGCTGCCGGCCTTCCCCAGTAAATCCAGAAATTTAATCGGAAGGTCGGAAAGAATGGAAGACGCGTCTAGAAAGAGGCAGAGCATCTACAAACAATTCCTCGGGGCGAGTCACACAATTGCACCCGCCATTTCTGTGTCCATATATATTATTCCGCCCCTGGTGCGCCTTCCGCGGCAACGCACACGTGTCGCTTCTAATATCAGAGCTATTGCTTGTCCTCCCATTCCTATGCACGTCGGAATGTGCGCTTGGGTCGGCAGCTCTCAGTGCGCTACCTAGCATGGTCTGACCAGCTCTTCTGAAGATCAGGATCGGGTTTCTGAAGGCACACCTATGGATCAGGGCACATAAACTGCTCAGAGCAGTTGGAAAGAGAAATCGGAAAGCTAAGGCTGCGTCCTAGTGCTGGCTTACTTGGGAGTAAACTCCCTTGAACCCTCGTCTTTAACACAGACGGGCTCCGGCTAGTGAAGGTCCTGCGGGTGTCTACCCACACACGACCCTGGTTATTTTAAATGGTGGAATTGGGCGACAGGATTGGGTGTGCTGTATTTGTTTTATGAGTCCATGGGGCAGACTTCCTGTCGGCGAAACCCTTATTCAGCAGACCTCTAAGCAATTGGGCTCTTTGGATTGCTCCAATCAGCATAATGGGCTCTCTTTCTCTTTCTCTCTTTTAACAGAGAAAACTGTGATCTAATCCCCATTGAACAAGCTTTGGCCTCCCATCTGATTCCTGATTAGAAACTGGACGGTCCTGATACACTCCTCCCGGCGCTTCTCGCATCCAAGGGAAATTGCGCGCTGCTGGGACAAAGGCCGGTCTTCGGTGAAACCAAGCCCAGGGCATTGCTTGTTCCGTCGCCATAAACAGAACTGACTGCCGTCCACTTTCACTCCATGAAGGGGGAGGAAAGGCGGAGAAGGGGCAAACCGGACCCCTCTCAAGCCTTCAGGGCTTGGGAAATATTCTGAAGTTTGCCAAACACACACACACACACACACACACAAAAGTGGGCTGCTGAAAGATGCTTGGCATACCAGCTGATGACAGTCTCTGCGTTTGGCATCCATCCCTCGGGGATAATGGCTGGTGTGTCTATGAGAGCGGCGAGAGGGAGCTGCCCTACGCGCGCGATTGTGTGCAGTCATCACAGTTAGGTAATCTTAGACTCCAAACTTAATGGTCTTAAAGTGGGGGGGGAGGGGGCCGCTCTCTACATGGTAATGTGTATTACTTCACTGACTTCCAAGTGTGATTTGGGGACTCTCCTGCTCATTCTGCCAAGTGAATCGGGCCTGACCGAAAGCCCTCCCCCGACGGCACCAATTGAAAATCAAGGGCTTCCAGCACGTGTGTGTCTCGAACTTCTCATAAGAACGTCAAAACAGGCCGCTGGATCAGGCAAGCGGCCCAGCCAGCACCCTGTGTCCTCACCGTGGCCAATCAGCTGCCTGTAGGAAACCCGCAAGCAGGATTCTGGACCTCTCGCCCTCTCGAGGCTTCAGAAGCGTTGCTACCACCAGCTGTGGAGGCAGAGCCCGGCCACCGTGGCTAGTAGCAGCCACCATAGCCTGGCCTGTGCCACTCCCTGAATTTCCTCTCTGATCCTGAGGAAGGTCCCCCAGCAAGTCGCTCGTGCGACTGAACCAAGGAACATCCCACCCAGGGGTGCCAACTTGAATAAAAGATGGGGAGGCACGGGCCAGGTAAGCCCCGCCCCGCACAATCGACCGCATGAGGTGCACACACACCATTTGAATGGCAATGCCCATCAACTTGGGGGACACCCCTTCAAATATTTTATTGGGGGGGGCGAAGACTCCTCGGCACCTTGGACTTGGTTCCTATGTCCTACCACCACCTCTGCTTGCAAAAGATGAAATAGGCGGTGGATCCTGGAAATGAGACCCCCAAGATCAGTGGATCCCCTCCGCCCTTCTAGAGGGACCCTTGGAGGGCGCTGCCGGGCCACCAGCCAACCCTTCCCTTGCGCTGCTGCGGCGCATCTCTTCTGGGCTTCGGATATGAGGGAATGTTTTTGCTCTGCGTCTCTTGTCCCACCCGTCGCACCCGCTTCGCCCGCGTTTTAGCGAAGCCTCGTTAGGCAAGCGTCCATTAGGAGCCTCCTGCGAGACGGCAGCACGTCTGCCAGCGCTGGCCCAGCTCAAATACAGCTGCACGGGCTTTGTCTGGGGCTCGCTGCCTCCTCTCCACACACACACACACACCAGCTTTTGTGTGCGCGCGCGTTTCGCTCTCCCTCCCTCCGGCCCTAGACAGGCAACGAGTGAGCGCAGCATGATAATGAGCTCTGTCAATTGCCCAGCCGGGAAGCAGGAGGAGGAGGAGGAGGCGCTGCTCTCGCTCTCGGGCTCCGCGCTCGGCTCTGGTTTGCCGTCGACGCGTCCGTCGCAGCTCGCCAACTTCTCTCTCCCTCTACAGCTCGCTCTCCCGCCGCCCCCCGACTACACACACCGACGAGCGACAGGAGGGAAAGGGGAGCGGGAGAAGATACGCCACCCCTTTAATTAAGGGTTCCCTCCAGAGTGGGGGCCGGCAGCATTGGGGGGGGGTGATGGCTGTGTTTGCTGCAAGGCACAAACAAACAGGAGCCGGATTCGGAGTGGGGGATCCTGGCCGAGGCATTTACACTGTCAGAGTCAACGGGTTGCCCTTACAGAGGAAGCGTTTACACTGTCAGTGATGTTGGGACGCCCGCGCGCACCCTGAATTTTCATCTTGGGTTTGGGGAGAGTCCCCGTCTCCATTTTGGGGTGAAGCCCAACTTTCGAGGGCAGAAAGGCAACACTTCCACAGGCCCTTCTGTTTTAGAGCACATGTTGGGAACTGGGCTCATGAGAGAGCAATTTACTCCCCCTCCCTACAAAGCAAAGTTGGTAGATCGGTCCGTCAGCCTGGTAGAGCTGCATTTTGCTTTGCATTAAAGCGAGACCAACGAAGCGGGTGGGAGTGTCTTTCTCTAGGAAGTGTTTAAGTTGACCGGCCTAACCGTGCAGCTGCTTTGAGCTGGCCAAATGTAAACTCACCGCCTTAACTAAAAGGAGAATGTGAGCATTGGCTGAGCTCCGAGACTTTCTAAATGCATCTTGGAACGAAAAGAGAACAAGTTGTTCTGTTTCTAGGCTCCACTAGAAGCCAACCCCGCTCCACGGATGAGAACTGGGATGTGCACAGGAACGGAATGCAATTTCTTCACTAGTTTTCCCTGAGGGGGGGGGGCGGACCCGGGCTCTTCTACAAGCTTCTGCCTTCATGATATAATGCAAAACGCCTTTCTTCCACTGAGCCCTTACGCAAATGCACTACATTTAGGCAGGCTCGAGCCTCTTCCGTTTCAAAATTAAAATTAAGCCTCGGACTACTGATTCTAGCCTGTTACTTTTCCAGCCAATGCATTCTAGCACTAACAAGGCACACACGAGACACACACGAAAGTTGTTGAAAATGGACTCGCCTAGGCTGATTCACCACAGTAGCTTCATTTACACCATGTTCCGATGAAGTGAGTGGGTGATCAGGACAGAAGATAGGAGGTGTTCTCCTTTGGAGGTACATTTCGACTTCGGGGACTGCAGAGACAAACACATCAGCTTTCATTTTAGAAAAGACAAAAGACCACGTCTTTAGGTCTTTTGATCTCAGGGAAATGATGGTAGCCATCCTTCTGACAGTCTTTTAGATCTACAAGGGGTTTCGTGCTCCTCCTCATATCATTCAATCCTCGCCACAACTCTGTGCACCCACATTTCACAGCCTTGAAACTTTCGCTGAAAACTTTACCAAAAAACAAAACGAAACGGGAGATAGTTGTTGCAGAAGAGTTACTGGGTTTTTTCCTTGTTTTGCCCTATGCGGTTTACTTTGCTGCTTTATTTCTTGTTACTTGGTTTCTACCTGTGATTCTCAATTAGCTTGCTATTGTTCTCCATTCTTTTTTAAGGAATCAGTTGTAAGCCGCCTTGCGACTCGACTGGAGGAAAGGCGGCATATCAACTATCTATCTATCTATCTATCATCTATTTATTTATTTATTTATTTATTTATTTATTTATTTATTTATTTATTTATTTAGATGAAAGAAATAACCTCCTTCAGCCCCCCGCCATAGGCTGTTACTCTCTTTTGTGTGCCTCGATTTGGAAATGTCTCTTGCCAGGGTGGCCTTTTTCTTCCATTACCTCAATTATTGAACCTGGTTTGGCAGCCACAATTGTAAATAAAGCCTTAGGCTGCCATCCAGCCCACATTTAACTGGGATGAAGTCTTACTGAAGCCACTTGTGATTAGGTACGCCTAGCATTGTACCTGAAGTAGAGTTAACTCGCTGCCTTTGCTCCGGTTCCTCGTTCGTTGTACTGGCGCCCGACCAAGGAAATCTTATTGGAATTATCCTGCGACTTTGAATCGAACGATGAGTTCGTTAATCAATTTAAATCGGATATAAGGGAACAAACAATCGTTCTAAAGACAAACTTGTTATTCGTTTTTAGATGGTGTGGATTTGTGGAGCAGCGGGTATTGGCTTAGGAGAGACATGCCCCCCCTGTTTAAGATAGAAGGTGCTCTTACCAATTACCTGAGATTTTCAAAAGTAGCTTTCGATTAATCTGGACTAAACTAAATCGACCAAACGTTGCAGCCGCGTACCTTAACCTTGCCTATCCTTTTCCTTCCTTTGCCCTCTTATTCTAATTTAAATTAGAACAACTGTCTCTTGCTCCTTGCAGATAAGCAATCAGAGTAAACTGGGAGGAGGGCGTCTTGCCAAATATTTGTACTACCACCACACATGGGCGTAGCCAGGATTTTTTGGGGGGCAGGCCTTTTGTTAGGGGGGCAGAACCTCAGTTTGCTACATATTTTTTATTGATTTTTATTGATAGGGGGCAGTTGCCCCTCCCCGCCTTGGCTACGCCCCTGCCATCACCGCCAATCTGACCTTCCTGCTCCGATCCTCTGTGCTGGCTCTGGTCTCCGGAAGTTCCTGCCGGGCCTTCCATACAGCGCTTTACAAACCAATGTTTAGCGTGTTAGCTCTGGACCCCAACAGATGTGTATTACACCATCGTCTTTTGCTGCTGTTCAGTTATTGCAATTGGTATATTATCAGTTTACGTCGTATTTCGCTACGGGGGAAATCGGGGCAAGTCAAACGCCTAAATATGAAAATAAACTATAGCTAAACTAAAAGTCGCATTCCACCCTATCGGGTTAACCACCCAGGGCCAGAGGAGAATTCCAAGAGAGTCTCTGTTATTCTCACCACGAAGCGCAAGTCCGGGCTTTGTCGACCCTCGGGACAAATGAAGTTCCGTTTGGTTACGCGGCAGTCCTTTGTCCCTGTAACTTTTTAGTGGGGAGGGGACCGCGGAGCGATGCATCCTTTAGGGGGCGCTGATGCAACAGAGGACAGGAAACCTAGTTCTGTGGGGGAAATTGAACATCTTTAGAAGATAGGCTTGGTTTACATTTCTCTGAGAGGCTAAGCAATATTGCTCTGGATTTTGCCCTAAAGTAACCGCACTCCTTGATTGGAGAAAGAGAGAGAGAGACGCCCTCTTCAGGTGGTTATGTTAAGGCAGGGATGCCAATGCGGTGCCCTCAAGTACCACTATCATTGACCGTCAGCCATGCTTGTTGGGGCTGATGGGAACTGTGGATAGTCCAAGGTCTGAAGAACATCACCTTGTCTACTCCTGAGTTAAGAAGAAAATGCGAGTGTGGTCTAGAGGTCAGAGGGTTGGACACCTGAGGAACTGGAGTTCAGATCCCATCTCAGCCATTGAAGTCATTGGGCGACCTTGGGCCCGTCACTTACTCTCAGCCTAACCTATCTCACAGGGTTGTTGTGAGGATATAATAATATAATTTTATTATTTATACCCTACCCATCTGGCTGGGTTCCCCAGCCACTTTGGGCGACTTCCGACACATATAAAAAAAAACTTCAAACATTAAAAAAACTTTCCGATACAGGACTGCCTTCAGATGTCTTCTAAAAGTTGTGTGATTGTTTATCTCCTTGACATCTGGTGGGAGGCCGTTTCACCGGGAGAGAGGAGAGCTATGTAACCCACCTCGCGCGCTTTGGAGAAAAGGTGGGCGATAAATGGAATAAATAAGTAAATATTTCCCCTTGGCCTCAGCCTTGCAGGCGAGTTCTCCTTAATTGAGAGCATAATTCCACATAGAGAACCTTGGGGTCAACAGCATCAAGGGAACTGGTGCCTGCCCGTCATCAGCGTTCAGATTTTCATGCCTTCCTTCCGACGCAGGCACGCACGCACAGCCATCACCACAAAGACAATCCTTTTCAAAGAAAGCCTATTCACACGTTCAGCCGCCAGTCGTCACGTGCCGAATGTGATCAAAGGACGATGCGGGTTGGCATGAAAATGCGCCGGTTCCTGATGACTTGGGAAAAACCTTGGGTCTCTGAGGTGACAGAAAAGTTCTTTTCTGCGGGAGTTAGATTTGTGGCAGGTTCCTGGGCCACACACGCAGTTCGAGATGGGGTCCTTGCTCCCATGATGAATATGCATGTGTGAATGAGCCCACCTCGGGGTGTTGGAGGGCAGCCTGTGGGAAAACATGCCGGATTTCCCTAATATGTGCACCTAATATCCGAACGGGCGGGGGGCGGGCATTGCCTTCAATGGATATGAACTTTGTCCTCGATGAATCTCAGGTGGTGCGTCTGGGACGATCCCACGCGGTTGGTGGGTCGATCTTGACTTGACATCCCATTCAGGTTGCAGTTCACAGTCTCTCCCATCCCTAGTCGAGCCAGTGGCCCTACTCTAGAGCAAGTGACATTGGGACAGTGAGAAGCTTTCCTTTCTGCTCTTGCGAGGGAGAAAACTTGGACGGTCCCCCCTTCTTTCTGGAAAAGGAAGAATGGGGGTCAGAGCCGGGAGCCGCTAGGTTGCCAGGGCCAGAAGCCCCCTGCCAGTTTTCTAACCATCTAGGAACCGACATCGTAAGCAAAACATGGAGCTCGGCGATGGAAAGGCAGAGGCCCACTCGCCTCTCAGCCCACCCAATCGATAAGCCGCCACTTCGGACAAGCCAGAAAGAAAAATGTCTGGCAAAGTGAAAGGCCGCCGTTGCAGCGCGGAGGAACCCAAAAACAAAGTTTGCAGACAGCTGCGTCCTCGTACCTCCTCCTGAAAATTGCCTTGAAACTTCTGGTTGGTCCTGTGTGTTGAGCTTGGGACGGGGGCGGCTGTGCCCCCTTTAGAGAGCTGTGTGAGGGGCAAAAATAACCCTCCCTCTTTTTAAAAATGGCAATAATAATAATAATAATAATAATAATAATAATAATTGTACCCCGTCCATCTGACTGGGTTGCCCCAGCCACTCTGGGCGGCTTCCAGCAAATATAAAAACATAAACGAACATTAAACATTAAAAAAAAAAACCTTCCCTATACAGAGCTGCCTTCAGATGTGTGATGTCTTCTCATCAACAGAAACACACACATCCAAGAAAAGCCTATTAGGCAATAATTTAGAATAGCCTCAGTGTCTTTTCCCAAACTTTTTGGCCTGTTTTATGAAATCATTTTGGACTGAGAGACAAAGAGATACGCTGAGGGAGCAACTCTTTAGGCTCTACTCGGAAGAAAGACACAGTAAGTCCAATGGGGCTACTCTCAAGTAAGCGTGCATAGGATCGAAGCCCTTGCTCAGTTTTTCTTGGCTTCGTTATACCGAAGAGCGTCAAGCTGACGGAAAGCTTTTCGGCCACTAGATGTCGCTGGTGCAGTTCAAATGAGCCGTGCTTCACCTGCGCTAGCCGAGCACTGAGGAGGGGGGGGGGAGTTTTTCCAAAGCTTTGCAGAACATAAACATTTGATTTGTAACAGATCGCATTATCATTTCCTGAAAAGAAACTTTTTTATTTTAGGTTTGTGTGTGTGTGTGTGGAGGGATGCTTTTGGCGTGTTTTGAAAGAATTAGAATAGTTTCCTCTCTGCTTCTATGGAAGCTTTGGTTCTGGTTGGTATCCGGGGTCTGATCTCCAGCTTCGCTCTCTTAATACACGTCCAATACACGTCCGGCACAAGCCTCAATGGCGCTTACCGCCAGATAAGTGGGTACAGGATTGCAGCCACAAATGAGTAAATTTAAAATAAAATTAAAAAACCACCAACCACCGTTCGTGGTCTCTAGAAATATTCGCTCCCCTAGTAGGCAGAAAAGAAAGATCCGTGCATCCAGGTCCTTTCCAAAGAAACGCGCGCTACTGTGAACGTAAGAAGAAGGCGAAGACTCCAAAGCTATTGAAACAAAACAGGCAAGACCTTCTGCAATTCTCCCCTATGTGAATAAATAATTCGGACCGTGGGGAGTGAAGCTGGAGACCGAGAGCTCAGCAAGCTCGATTCTTTGCCCAAATTTCCGATGCTTGTGGGTGGGTGGGGACAGCGGGTAGGGGACTCGGGCTCCCTCTAGTCCTAGGAAATGAGGGTTGTGGGGAGGGGGCGCCTGGGAAATCACGTGGGCAGGAGGGGAGTTCGGAGAGCCAGGGCTCCCTCCCCCGCCCTCCCAAAGTATCCTCCCACCACCACCGACGCCCGCTCTGGCTCCCCCGCCCCTCCTTACCTCCCCACGTTGTTTAGCGTGCCTGGGGACCAAAGGCAAACAGCCGCGAGCCGGTCCTGGGAAAGGCTCCAGTGACGAGGAACATTTTTTTGTTGTGGTGTTAAGTGCTCGGGCATTAGCAGCCCGAACACGTAGAAAAGGGCTAACATCTGCGGTTTAATAAAATGCCGGCAAGAAATTATAGACTTGTTCGTTATAAACGAGAGACAAGGGCTTGGCTGATCAGAGCCATCTAGTACGCACACGCACACACAAAAGGCAGGTTGTCGTTGTTGTTGGGGCGGGGGGGGGTGCTTGTTAACAAGGATGCAAGGATTTGAAGAGACACAAAAGGAAGATGTGTTAGTTTAATGCAACAACCGCGTGGTCTTTTTCCTGATTTCGGTCGATTTTGAACACTCAACTCTCGAAGTTTTCAGATAAAGGCAAACTGTGATGACATGGGAGGCTTTTAAAACAGGTATTGGACAAAGTGTCTAAAACTTTGGGGGTCGCTTTCAGATTTGCACAGAAATGTTCTACCTTCCTCCGCCCCAGTTCCTCTTTGTACAGGTTAATCCACTTTGGGCCCCCCCGCAAATAAAAAATCACCCGCACGCGAATGAAGCTTAGCACCATCAGAGGACATGCAAATCAATGGGACTTTTGCGCGTGTGACTTCAATAAGCCCAGGATCTCAACCGATATGAAAAGAAGTGAAACCTCTAGGGCTAGGCCAACCTAAGGTGTTTTATTTGGAAATGTTAAATATCTTCTTCTTTTTTCAGAAGAGAAATGGGAATTTGTGTTTTAAAAACACCAGAAACGTTTGCATCCCAGAATTTCGTTAACTTCGAGGGAATCACGCTGAAAGAGCCCATGAAGGAACTTTACCTATAAAACCGTTTAATAAAAATAACAATAATAATACTATTTGGAAACCCTTCAGAGTTCCAACCCTCCTCTGCTTTTCGCTGAGAAAACCTCAGTTCAGACCAACTTCCAAATCTTGCAAAATGTGGCTAAAACACTACCTAGTGCTTTTTCTTTCCAGATTGCAAATAGAACTGAAGGAGCCTCATAAGAACAACCTGGCCCCAAGCGAAATAAAATAATTTTCAAGCTGCATTTGTTTTTGTTTTTGTTACATTCTACTCCTATACTGTTGTAGTTCTGTGTTCTTATGCTTCCGAATCGCGGGAAATTAAACCGAGTTGCCATTTTACGGTCAAACCTCTCACACAATAAACTATGGGAATTGTAGTTTTTACAAAGACTCTAGAAAAGACAGACCTGCCTAAGAATCTTCCCCAAGTTCACCAACCGAACTATAATTCCCAGAGCTCCTTGAGCGGAATCGTGCCCATCAAAGCGGTAGCGTGGATGCGGCTTACGCGCATGTGCACCTGTATGCTAGGGGTAACAGGGCTTTGCTTAACTGCCCTATGAAATCTGTACTGTATTCGGTCGCCTTTTAAAAATGGGTAAGAACGTCAAGTGCCTGTATGCGCGCAAAAGAGTGTGATGGCGTGATTTAAAGCATCGACACTCAGGGTTTAACCTCTCTTCCCAGCCAGCAGTCCTACGAGTCGTTAGAACTCTTGAATAAGACCAGAATATCTTTCTCTCCCCCTTCCACCCAAGCAAGTGTTGTTGCTGTCGCTGTTGTTATTAAACTTCGCAGATCCATGCCACAGAAATGGGAGGGGCTTCGTACAATCAGATCTGTAGATCACGTCAAGTGTTAACAAACCAAGGCAACTCCAAAGCAAATATTGTGATCATTGTTATTTAGGAGCCCAATTTAAGGAGGAATATTAACATGGATGTGGGGTCCTTCTCGGTGATTGGCTGTAAGGGGGAAAGGATAGGGACCTTTCCCTGTAGGTGGCGTCCTTTAGGTAGTGACTAGACGAAAGGCGCAGAGGTGTAGTCAAATCATTTCCCTTCCAATACACACCAGAGAGAGAGGGAGACAGAGAGAGGGAGAGAGACAGAGATTTAGTTGTTACAGAAAGGGCGGAAGGGTGGGTGAAAGTCATCGATCGCTCCCCTGCAAAAGTATGTTTCCCCCTCACGTGGTTGCAAATAAAAACTGTTTGAATAAATAAGGTTTTTACCCCCTTCTTCATCCTGAACATTTTGTTGTCAAAGTGTTAAATGTTCCCGTCATTTTTATTCAAACACTAACATGATTACGGCCAATTATATATTCACCAGTGTTCCTTAGTTTAGAGTAATTGTACTTGTCACTAATAAAACAGACATAATGGATCGCTCCTGCTCTGGATTTTCAAGCAATTTTCTGTAATTTGATTTGAATTATACTTTGTAGCTTTTTAAAAAATATATATTTTCTAATCTTATTCGCTGGGAAATTGCCGCTCCGTTCCTTTTTGGGGGGGTGGAGAAGAACGTACACGTCCCTAACATTTATAAATAGAATTCAGCCCTTGTGGGAGGGATTGGGGGGCTAATGCCCCCCTTTAAAAAAAACCCTCTCCACCTCACACACTGAAATTTCGAAATCCGAAAGAGAAGCGCACGAACAGGTTTGTTTTTGTTGGGTTCAAGAAAGGAGAGCGAGTAAAAGGCGCAAACAGAAAATATTACATGCCTAATCATATGGGGTGACTATTGTAATGGGTTTGTTGTTCCTCATACTCTTCAAAACATAAGAACATGTCGAGACAGGCAGTTGAGGGCTTCTTTTTAAATATATATTTATCAAGGGAGAAGGGGTATACACACACACTGCTACAGGAAAATATAACGCCAATTACGTTCCTCGAAGCAATTAAGCTAATTATCTACATACTGTTCCTATGTTCTTTTTGGAGTCGATTACACAGGTAACGACCAACAGTGACTTAACTCTCTGGAGGCGCAAAGGCTCGATCCAGAGATCCCGGCCCTATGGCTTTGTCGTGGGCATCCGACGTGCCAGCAAACCAATCCAATGGGCAACTAGGGCATTGTTCCAAGTGGCCTTCTGTGCGCTTCAATGGGACTTGCGCGCCCGCCCCCTTTGGCTTGGTCCGCTTACAACTTTGGACTCTTTATGTCATGGATTGAGCTAACTATACCCCCCCCCCGCGCGCGCAAAAAAAGCAGATTTATTTGGTGCCGGGTCCATCCGCTTTGCCCAGCCCTAGGAAGACGAGACGCACCATTAAGGCTGCGATCCTATGCATGGGAGTATACCTGGGAGTAAGCACCTTTGGATGCTATACGGCTTACTTCTGAAAGGACACATGTTTGGATCTCTTTGTATTACAAACAACACACACACACGCTCCTGGGTTTTCCCGAAGGCTGGTAAAGGAGAATGCAAGACCCGCCTTTGTAGGACTACCCTGAGAACTCACTAGGTCCTGGATTCTGAGACTCACAGCTTCCAGCCTTCTTGAAGAAACCATCCAGTAGTAGGCCAGGGCACCGAGGGCATTTCTTTATTGTTTGTGCCCAGGACCTGGGATTCAGAGGTAGACTTCCTCTGCACCTAGAGGTTCCCTTCCGCACCCATAAACCATGGCTAGGCCCTTCCGCCACGGATTTCTCCAACCCTTTGTTCAAGCCATCCAAGCTTCTGGCCGCTATATCTTTGTTATACACGCGGATGGACATTTTACCCTGATGGTCCCTAACATCCACCGTTTTAAGGCGGGGAGGGGGTGACAGCGGGAGAGAGGTGTCTTCCTGGCAAAGTTTGTATTTTACTACTAAACCATCAGTCTCAGCAGGTGGGAAAGCCCCTCTTCTTCCTCCTCTTCCACTGCGGAAGGATAGAGGCATACAGGCATTTTTTTCCCCTGCCTCTAGCCCTATGTACACTGACGTGGACGTCATTAGACACACTGGGCCTTAATGCTGAGTGAGGTTTCTTCCCTTTCTTTACCCAAAAGGGAAGTGATGATCTGGGATCGAAACCGATTTCGTACCAACCGAGAGGCGGCCGTCGAATTCGACGGCGCACCGACTCTGCCTGCGTCGGTGTTCTGGCTACTCTTTCTGGGAAAGAGACGGAGGTTTCCGCATTGGAAACAGAAACACGCATGTAAACGAAGGGTCCACTTTAACCCCAAGTTAACGTCTGAGCAAGGGTGAGGTGGAGTTAGAACCCTGAGAACGACTCCTTCGCGTCGGGTTTCCACTCATAAATTCCTTCCCTACCAACCATTAGGTTCTAAGTCCTCATTTATGAACTGTGGAGCCAGAAAGTGGCTGGAATAATCTTCCCCCTTGCTGCTCTGTCCCAGACGCTCCTATACAGAATTCAGCCCTCTGAATTAATAAAGACCGACTCCCGACTAAATGCAGACTTAAACGGCGTTCCAACGAATGGGGATAAAAACACGGCGCTTTGCAAAGCGGAGCGGCGACGCTTTCAGTCTGGATCACAACTCCATCTCCGATGCTTTTGCTCCTCAGCCAATTTAATTTAGGGTAGCATGTTAGTTAGGAGTTGGTTACGCTGAGGATCGGGTGCAAATTCTCGTGATGAGGTTTCAACACTTAGAACTAGTCAGGCTGTCTCAGAGTTTTGACATCTATAGCTAACGCACCATTTCTCAAAACAAAGGGAGTCAACGAGGAGTACTCCCCCCGCCACACATACACAGATTATTATATATCTCAGTAGGGAAAGCTAAGCACGTACGAGCAGCCTCACTGGAAACAACAGTTCTTACTTCCGAGTAAACATGCACAGGATTGCAATGCGCAATCCTTTTTAAAGTCTTCAGTCATACACCGCCCAACCTTTCTTAGTCCAAAGTTGTGCTAGAACCAGGGAGGCTTATTTTTTAAAAAAAAAGTTTTAAGGGTCAGAAATGAGCGAAATGTAAATGATGTTTTAAATGATTTATAGACACAACGCAGAAAGAGAAAAAGGGAGGGAAGGAGAGAAGAAATATCAATACCCCCAAGGATCGCTTTGTTTTACTTGGGTTTCCCGGGTTACAGGATAATGTGGTCCTGGAGTTGCACTTTGTAGGACGATCTCGAAAATAATAATCAATAATGTCCCACCCTCAGTGTTTGTGTTGATGTGCGTGAGAGAAACTGTTGGTATAATTGGCACGCTAAATAAATCCAAATACACAAAGGATTCTGGAGAACTCTGGATCTCTCTTCCCAGGCGTCAGTGCCCGGAAGGAAGGGCAGACTACAGGGACTTTATCCACCACTAGACGTAATGTGTGGCAAAAGAGGGAGGGAAGAAAGTGGAGCGTGGGTGGCGGAGGCGGCGGGGGAGTCTGCAAACTTTCCGTTCTCATCCGTAGGAGGGCAGAAGAACTTCTAGGGCAGACCTTTCCTTTCCTCCCTCCCTCCCGTTCTTGTTTTTTAAGATTTTTTCCCCCTTGGAAATTCCAAAGCAAAACAAATCGCATTTCTCCCACTGAGAGGGCGCGAGAGTGGGATTTTTTTTAAATTCCATTTTTAAAGTCACATTCAGAAAAGATCAAGCTTTGTGTGTGGAAGTCTTCCTGGAACCGTCCAAGGAAGAAAAAAAGGAAGACAAAACACACACACCAAAAAACTACCTGAACGCCCTCTTTGTTCTAAAGTGCCCTGAACAAGTTCGTTTAACTCTTTGGCATCCTCACTTCCCCGAGGGTGTTCCCACCCGAAGGCAACCCAGGCCACCCCGAGGCAGGCCCCCAAGCAGACGCCCCTGGACGGCTTCAGCCTCCCTCCGTCCATCGTCCATCGCCTCCTTCCTCTCTTGGCGTCGCCAGCCTAGGGCGCCCAAAGAGGGCTTCAGTGAAAGAAAGGAAAGCTGGACGAGTGTTGTGTTGTCTTGTTTATCTGCAAGCATCGCGACACTCCGTTGCTTCGGAGCCCGAGCAGCCACAAGCTCGAGGAAAATGGGATCTCCTCTGCCCAGTTTTCAAAGCAAGATCAAAACAGGTTCTTTAATTCGGAGTTGCTGCACTCCGGAGAGGTGAGGAAAGAACGCTTCGCTCTCGAGGTTCTGCCACTTGGCATGGAGAGGCTTAACCCGCTACAGGAAAGGTCCCTAATGGAGCTGTGCGTCCGCCCCGCCATTTTCGCAACAACTTTTCCTGTACTAGTGCGTCGTCACCATCCTCAGCTCCTGACAGCGGAAATTCTGCGGAGCAATAGAACCGACGCCAGAGACAAATGTTTAGAACTGGGCCCCAATGATTTCCATAAAATTAAATCGGTTTTGGTTATGGATGGGGAAGAAAATAGCCACACCTTATGAGTTGTTGTTGTTTAAAGGGAGGCGTTAGTGTTTGCCAACGATGGAAAATTAAAACTTCGTATTTCTCATGCTCCAGAAAAGACGGTTTTAAAAAAGATTGGGCGAATGCAACTCAATTAGAGATGCCTCCAGATTTGATGCCTTAAAATTATTGTTATCGTTTTCATTGTTATTATCATGAGGCACGGTCATCTAATATTTTGGTCATTTTGGATACCAGAGATTTAAAAGGAAACTTTAAAAACTTTTCCCTGAGTAGATGTGCATTTGCTGACTAGCCACGGTTTGAAGTACAGACTGAACTTCAACTTCTTCTTCTTCTTCTTCTTTGGAATAGTTCTCCTTTGTTATGTATATTGCCTCCGGAATCAGTTGGAGGGGCGTGCGTTGTGGTTTGGTTTTTTTAGGGTTTTCATAGTGATATCTAGCGACCAAAAGTTTGACTGAAATATACTCCATAGAATTCGTTTATGGAAAACATTTCACACGATCTATATGACTCTTAGGAGGTAGAGGGACCAGTCCCATAGCAATAAGTCGCACACATGGGTTTGCCATCTACTTTTACGGTTCACAGAACAAAAAATAATAATCTTAAAATTAAAGGGATACAGTTGATCGCCTAATCCTGCCATCTGCTCCAAAACAGGATTTGCCGCGCATTCCCTAGAAATCCTCAAGAAGACGCAGAACTGTACACCAGAGATCCGTGATTCCCATGCCCACAAAATATTTGCCAAAAGAACGCTCACCCTGGAGGGCAGATTTGGCTAGATCTCTTGGCATTAAGTAAAATACACACACAGGAATACACACACCCGTACATTTGTGTGTGTGTATGTGTGTGTGTGTGTAAATATTTCCTGTTTCTCCTACAAATCTAGAAGGGTCTTTCCCAACCAGGCACGACATTTACTTGTTTTTTAGGTTTCTAAAAAAAAATAAAAATAAGCAAATAGGAAGCTTCGACCAAAAAACGAATGCTTTAATATTCACACCCTTCGACGTAAATGTTGCGACACCGTGGCGCCCCTCCAGGCAGAGAATTAGCGCGTTGACGCCGTTCTTCGTGGGTAGTAGCTACAGCCTTACATTCCCTCGCTGCCTCGTTAGAATTGCAAGGGAGTTTGCGGAATGCCCTCGTAGGTTCTGGAGCGCGCCCGCCGTGGGAAAGTTTGATCACCCGGTCTCTGTCGCCGCCTCCTCTCCCCACCGCACCCTTCATCTCCCCCACCCCTTCCCTTAACCCTCACAACATCAAGAAACGCGTGTTGAACGTACACACACGCACTTTGCCCCAGTTTTGGGGTGTTCTCTTTTACTAGCGATCCAGACACTTCGAACTCTGCGCCTGGGAGGTTGGAATGGAAGCAACCGGATGGACGGTCGACCCTGGCGCGCGTCTCTCTTCGGAAGAGAGAGCGAGAGAGAGAGCTCTGCGTGACTCGGCAGCTTGCGACGTTCCAGTGGATCCGAAAGACCCAAGCGATGACGCCAGCCAAAGGCATCCTACCCGCCCGCCCCCGCCCTTCCGGAGTCCACGGCTGCAATATTTGCGCGCTTCCTTGGGAGTAAGCCAAGCAGTAGCGTCGCGGGGGACTTACTTCCAACGCAGCGTGCAGAGGACCGGACTCGCAGGAGGACCCAGACCCCATTCCCCTGGTCCGGGATTGCTTCTCCAGAACTGACTCTAGAAACCTCAGCATTTGCGCCCGGCCAGGACTCAGTGTTTAACAGCCAAAAGCGGGCGCGGGGGGGGGGCAGAGATGGGTACTTAGTAGCCAGTGAAGTCAAGTGGTCGGGAAAGGAGAAGGAAGGCTGTGGAGCTGAATCCGTTCCCCTAGTTTCGCTCCCAAGAGGGCCGCTCGCGCGGTCCTGGGCGCCGCGTGCGCCGCCGCCACCTCCTCCTCCATGCCAATGAGCATTAGTCATCCGGTGGGAACTTGGTGTTCCATACAGCGCTAGCATTAGGGGGAGTTTCCCCGAAGCCTGCTGGAGAGAAAGTCTGTCTGGTGGGCTACCCCCCCCCCAAAAAAAAACCACACACCCTAGAATTGATTTAGAATCTATTCATTCTCAACCCCCACCCCACCCGTCACCGGTTCCCAGTGCCCACGTACCTGCTTGGAGAGAGATGTACAAAGAGTTTCCACGGTCTCTGGAGGCCCCTGGGATCTCGCCAGCGTCTCCTCTCCCTCCTCTGTAGAAGACAATCCGGAGCAAACAGTTCTCAAGCTCCAAGCGCACTCTTTCTTTCTTTCTTTCTTTCTTTCTTTCTTTCTTTCTTTCTTTCCATCTCAGCCTAGGCTCTCTCTTCCACCGATTTTTTAAAAATTATTTTTAATATATACCTATATATATACATTTAAAAAAATTTTTGCTAAGGGTTTCAAGCAAATTTCCTCGTGCCACAATGTTATGATGGAAGGGATGCTGAAATGACAGGCCCCGTAGACGCTTGTCTTCTTAATCATGTGCTTCTCTTAATTTAGTTTCAGCGCCGGGGCTTTGGGTGTGTGTGTGTGTGTGTGTGAACGCGCGCACCCGTGTGCGCGCCACGAAAGGAGAAGCCGCTGACAACCTGCGGCTTCCTAATGAGTGACGAGGCAGGGCTGCGGCGGCAAAGTAACACTTCCCTGGTGTGAAGACCTCTTACTGGGAAGTTTAGTTCACTACTGTTCTCGCCAACATAATCGTAGAACCTGTAACCAAAACCCGCAGAAGAAGCCTACAACACGCTAAAGAGGGAAACTTCTAATCACTAGATGTTCGCGCCGTTCCCAGCTGCTAAGGGTGACACCAGAGTTGGCGAGGGAGGCAGGAGACCTCTCTGACAGCAGAGATGGGGGAGACTTTTTTGGAGGGTGGCGGCACAGTCCTCGCTCTTTCTCTGTGTGTGCATCTTGCCGTCGAGAAATCATTCTTTCTTCCCTGTCTAGGTTAATATCTAGCTAACGTCCCCCACCACACTAGTGGCTCCAATCATCCAACTATTTCCTTTGAATTTCCTTTTTCTTTCTACCTCGCTGGCATCTGCCTCTCTCATCTCCGTGCGCGCAACCACCCTTCCTTGTCTACCTCACCCCCTCTAGTCCCTACGTTTCTCGGTGTAGTCAAGAGCAAGTTGGGAGGCAGGCTAGCCGGGGCAGAGTGAGGGGTCTCTCCACCTAGGACCACGTCTAGAAAGCATCTGTTTTGCGTCCAGAAGGTCCCAGGTTCAATCCCCGACATCTCCAGGTAGGACTGGGAGAGGTTCTGTGTCTGAACTGGAGATTTGAGCTGGGTTTGACTTTGTAGAGGGACGTTTCCTATGTTTACCGTAGTCTCTTGGCTCTTCGGATCACCCCAGTGACACCGCAGCTTAGGCTACTCAATGCCTTTAGCATTGAATTTAAGAAGCCTTCATTGCCTTCCCAAGTTAAGGGCAATGGAATCCCATCGTCTAAGGCCTATCTTGACCCAGGGCAGGCTCCGCCACCCTTTGTGGGCCCCCCCACACTAAGTGTTTGCAAAGCTGGCTGCTTACACATTGTACATTTTAAAAACACTATTGTCCCCAAAGAATTTTGGGAACTGTAGTTTGTTAAGGGTTTGGGTCAGGGCTTTTTTCCAGCGGGAACTTGCCAGAACTCCGTTTTGGCACCTCTCAGTTGGGCGCCATTGCCATTATAAGAGAACAAGGGAGGCATTCAATGGTGAGTTCCGGCACCTCTTTTTTTTCCTAGAAAAATAGCACTGGTTTAGGGAATTGTTAGTCTGTTATGGGTAAGCTACAGTTCCCAGGATTCTTGAGGGGAAACAAGGAGCTTTAGGTGCATGGCGTACAAGGCCCACTGAATTCCATGGGACTTGCTTCTGAGTTCTGTATAGGATCGCATTGTCAAGCAGAACAATGGCGCTATCTCATCATACTTTCGAATAAATTTAGTGTAGATAGGGTGATGGGTTTTCTGAAGACCTGGCCCTCCAGATTCATTTTAATTTCACCAAGATGGTGTGTGAAGAACCCTGGAAGTCAGTAGAGGGGGTTGGGAGAACTGTGTGGGGATTTAAATCCATGACCCAAAACCTCCTGATTGCAAAGTGGGTTTTGCTTCCCTTTGGACCATAATAGGCAGGCGCACGGAGTAGACTCCCGTTCCAGAAAATCAATATGGGCAGCTGAAGGGGCGAATCCGCATCTCCAAGAGTTAAGGGCGGGGGCAGTTGTTCCCTTTTCTATTGCTTTCTTCTACCCGCCATGTTCGTTTGCTTCGGATCAAGCATCTGCTATGTCGTTCTTCTTCACAGGCACATTCCCAGGCTTGACGGGAAAGTCTCTTTTCTAGACTACCCCAAAGAGGCTGCAGGTTCTAGAGCTGCGCTCTGCATCTCTCATCTAGAGCGAAGAGCCATACAACCTCCAGACGTCTTAGACCAGGAAGGATGAATCTGTGGCCTTCCAGTTGCTGTTGGACTACAACTCCCATCATCCCTCAGCATTGGCCTCGCAGGCCAGGACTTGATGGGAGATGGAGTCCAGCAACATCAGGAGGCCCATTGGTTCCCCAATACCCGATACCAAAACCTCCACAGCCTTCCATCGGCTGTGGGACACAGATGCACTTCTGGTTGGGTTAGGAGGACACACACTAATGCCGTATTTGGTGGGAATTTTGTTGTTGTTCCTCTTAGTTCTTCGCAATGAAAGAGGGCGCGCAAAATAGCAGGCAAGGAGCATAGCAACCAATCTTAGGGCTCCATTGCTTTTAAATGAGACTTAAAGGGCCGGTTCGAGTCGTTCATTGAAATCGATGTGACTTAAACAGCTCAGTCATGCAAGAAGTGAGCCCCTTTGAGTTCAATGCTTAAGTAGTTACAGGATTGCAGCGCCAGGGTGCTTGACTTTGGCTCCCATCGCCTCCCAAGATAATGCGAATTAATAATTCCTGCTGCATGTTAAACTCTCTGAGCGATGAAAGGAGGAGGGGTGTCTTTGTACCTTTTCGACTCATGTATAATAAAGACCAAAATTGGGGCGGGGGAAGGACTTCTGATCCTTCCTGGTGTTTGCGACTGGGCAGCAGCCAGAGGAGTGATCCTTGGTTTAGCCCAGATTTATCAACCCCTGCACCTGTGACGCGAGGCTTTCCCATTTAGTTGGTGGGTGAGTCTTGGCGTCACAGCCATTCGCCTGTGACTGGCGTGCATGATCAGTGGGAAATAAAACAGGCATTGTAGCATCGCAACCTCAGAGTCGTGGCTGGGGAAGGGGACCTTTGGGAAAGGGCTCCTGCTCTCTTTCCGGAAAGAGAGATTCACTAGGCTGGCCACTAAGCTAAGCTGACGAGATACCTGCTTGTATAGACTTTCGCTCAATTCGGCGCCCGATCCAGAGGGCAGTTAAGGATGGCGCACAAATAGTGTAATTTGGGGGGGGGGCGCGTTGGACCTGAATTGAAATCCGACTTCTTGACTTTCATTTTTTCGTGCTGGAGAGGTGGGGGACAGTTGATAGGTCATCTATTTAATGTCCATAATTTTGGAAGAAAAGGGATTTAACTTGTCAAACTTTGACCAAGGAATAACTACTGTGGGCCGGCGGGGGCGTTCTGCTACTGTCATTGTTTGTTTGCTTCTCTTTTGTGTGTTTTCCCTGCTTCATTTTCACGCCGGATCCCAAGGCAGTGTAAACCCAGCTCTGACCTAAGGAACACCTCGAAGCATTAAATTTTCATCAGGCGATGTAGTGTTACAATAAACAAACTTTCTCCTTCCGTTCTGTTGCAGAGCGGGGGCTTTGTTGGAGGGGGGGGACCATTCCATGTTAACAAACAATGCCCACGTCGGGCACTTTGTGTATTAAATGGATCAAAGAGCTTTGATAAGGCACAATGGCCCCAATTGTCAAGACCTGATTGAGTTAATATCATATCAGCAAATTCGACAGCCAAAGGAATCGGTTGCTCCTCTTTGTGTTCCACAACCAGCGCAGATTACAAATTTTAATGATCCGAAAATGTTTGGTATACAAAATCATGCTTATTTCAGTATTAGCAAAAACACAAGAATTTTTGCAACACAAACACCCAGCTGTGTCTATTTTAAAAGCAGTTCAATGACAGCTTGCACTTATGAGCATGCAATCAGCTAATTTCGCTTTTTTCCCCCTTCTGTGTTAATCAACACTTTCCTTCCTGCATATCATATAGTATCGTTGCTCCACATCAGTAAATGTTTACCTAAGCTGTCCTTTCTCCAGAATTCGATTTCAGAAGGGAAAAGGCGATTCAGGGGGAAACCGGGGTTTAAAAAAGAACAAAAAATGGTGCACCAACTACCATAGAGTAGTTGGTAGTAGTAGTAGTAGTAGTAATAATAATAATAATAATAATAATAATAATAATAATAATATATCTAACTTTGAGACAGTCCTGCAACAAATAGTTGGTTCCATCGTAGTGCTGTATGATATTGAGCAAATAATATATTATATTTTGGAAAATGCAATCCCTTACTCCTTTTGGGGGGTTGTTTTGGTTGCTTATAATCCCTTTCATCTTTCCCACACCTCCCCCAGCCCACTAACAACTGCCTTTTGCGAGGTAGTGTATATAAATGCTAGTGAGGCAAGGTCATTCGAGGTTACCCCAACCCACAAAGGTCACGGCATCTCCCGATTGATAGGGTTGTTCTTACTCCCCCTCCCTCTTAATGTTGGGATCGACCACCACCCCTTTTAAGATATTCCGTGGTATGTATATCTTTTTTAAAAATCGCAATCACTCTGCATTTGCAACAATGTACGTGGAAAGTACTGATGGTGTGATGTGGATTAAACACAATCTAATGGCACAACTTTGCTTTAAATTTGATCCGGATATTCCCCGCAACGCCCACCCCTGGTGACATTTTGCTCTCTGATTTTTGGTCGTCCCCCCGCACAACTCATGCAGCAGAAGGCTGCATGTCTCGCGCCTGCAGAATGGAGAGGATTTAATATGGATGAGTAACAATGAATTATCGTCCCCAGGAAATCCTCGCCGAAAGCTCTCCTCTTTCCGTTTCTATGAACTAAAAAAAGGGGGGGGATGGCATCAAATCGCGGGACAAAAGTAGCCCGTTTATCTCCCACCCCCATTTTCTCCTCCCCTCCCCCCAGAAACCCATTCCCACCAAGAATAAAAACAGCAAACCCCATATACAAAATGCAAAATACAAAAGAGAGCAGGAAGATCCCAGAAAAATAAAAACAAAAACCGATGGACGGCATTTGGCATGTATTCGCTTCCGTTTCCACTGCGGAAGACAGATCATACATAGTTAGAATTATTTTTTCTGGCTTAAACTAAAACGCATTTTGTGCTCCTGAGAGGGTCCCAAACTGGCTCCTAGCTCGTATTTTAAAAGGAACACCTGCAGTTCTGCTCACTTCTCGTAAAGCAAGCCCCCGTTGCCCAAAGCGGATCTTAGTCCCGGGTAAACCTGCACAGGACCGGTCCGCGATGGCGGGGGCTGAGGTTAAGTCGGTCCAATTCCCCCGGTGGGCAGAAAGCGACCGGGAGTCCCTGGAAAGCGGCCCGAGAGCCGAGGCCGCAAAGCCTTGTCAGCCGGCCGGTCGCCCTTCCCACCTGGCGCCTTCCCTGCGAGGAGACATGCACACGACCCCGGGGGCGAGAGGGAGCGCGCGCGAGGATCCGCGGGTGAGAAATCACAGCGCAGCAGAGGCAAGATTCGCGGGTGGGAAGGAGGGCGGGGAGGGTTGTGGGAGGAATGGGGGGGGGGGAGGAAACGAAGATCGATTACCTTGGGTGCATTTGCTATTATTATTTTTATTTATGGCCTTTTGACCCCCGTCACTGCGGAAATGACACACAAAAACCCAAGGAAATCCCGAAGCGCCCGCCGTTCTCTCTGGACGTCGTTCATCCTCTCTTTCCCTGGCTGTCCGTCCGTCCGTCCTCAGTTCCGCTTCCGAGACAGGCCGACGCCAGGAGGAGCGCAGGGCCTTCCCCGCGCCCTCACAAGTCCACTCTCCCTCCGGAACCGCCTCCAGGACAGCCGCCTTTGCCCTCGCCCGCCCTGGCCGGCCCTCCCTCTTCCGGTATTTCAGGCGCAAAACAAGCCAAGGATACCCAACTCGGAACAAAGCCCTCTTGGAAGCAGGAGGCCTTTCCCGCTTCTGCCGCCGCCCTCCCCTCCCTCCACAATCCCAACATCCCATAAATCGGCTCCCCAGTGAGGAAGAAAACACCACGACGAGCCACTGAAGAAGCCAGAGACGGAGAGACAGAGAGAGAGGCCTACAAAATCCTGCCTCAGCCAAGGCACCACGGCGGTGGGCTTGCGCAAAGTAGTGCCTCTTTCCCCCTCAGCCACCATTTCCTCTTCCCTCCTCTCTCTCTCTCTCTCTCTCTCTCTCTGCTCCCCTGACAGGAAATAAAAATAAATAAATATTTTTAAAAAGAAAGCGTGTGAGAATAGATATCTATCACACCCAGCCATACATAGACACCTATAGACAGACATATATACATATATATATGAAACTGGTGTGTGTGGATTTGGGGGTGGGGTGTTGCCAAGGAAAAGGAGGGGAGGGGGATTCAGAGAAGGGCAAAAGGTAACCTGCCGCGGTGATGCGCCTGCCCCCTTTGGTATCCCTGCGCTGCCGTCAGGGCTGCGAAAGGGTGAAAGGGAGGCGGCGAAGGAGAGAAAGCGCGAGGGGAAGAGGAGGAGAAAGCGCGCCACCGATTGGCCGGCCGCAGGGGAGACGTTCCTGTACGCCGCGCGCTCTGATTGGGCGGCCGGTGGGAAAGGTTAAACCAAAAAATTTTTTACAGCCCTAGTGTGTGTCTGTAGCTCTGAAATTAATTGTAGCTAAAGCTGTCTCGGCTGCTCTGATCCACAGCCCCGGCTGCCGGTTTCCCCCCCGCCCTCCCTTGCTCGGGTGGACTAGGGGGGCTCCAGGCACCATGAAGTAGTTTTGGACAGAGGGGACTCGGGGTTCCGCTTTTTTCAAGGGGGGCGACCATCTTTTCCTCCCCTTTGGAAAGCCCCCCTTTTACCCTTTCTTTTTCCTCGAGGGGGGGAAACCTTTCCGCGCCCCCCTTTCCTCCCCCACCCGCCCGTTGCCTTGGCTTTCCTTGCCTGGCTGCTGGGTCCCTCATCTCTTGTTTTCCTTCCTTTTCCCCGGCTGCTCCTGCGTCCTTGCTACATGCCTTGCCAAGCTCGGGAGCTGGTGGTGCAAGTGCCTGGCTGCTGCTGCTGCTACTGCTGCTCCCGCTGCCTCGCTCCTCCTGCTGCTGCTGCCCATCGCTGCTCCTCAGCAGCCTCCAGCCTTCCTGGACGGACCGAGCAGCGCCCCCCATCATCATCACCAGCGCCTGCGGCCACCACCACCTCTTCCTGCCGGCTGAGCAACTTTCCCCCTCCGCCTAGAGTGTGATGTTGGACATGGGCGATAGGAAGGAAGTGAAAATGCTGCCCAAGTCGTCCTTCAGCATCAACAGCCTGGTCCCCGAAGCCGTCCAGAGCGACAACAACCACAGCCACCACCACCACAACAACCACCACCCGCACCACCACCACCACCACCATCACCACCACCACCATCACGGCCAGCAGCAGCAGCAGCAGCCGCCCCAGAGGGCGACCCCGGATGAGGACGACGACGAGGAAGAGAAGAACCAGCTCCTGCTGCAGCCCCCCGGGGTGGGGGTCGGCGTGGCGGCCGCCGCCGCCGCCTCTGGCGCCGCCGCCACCTCTGGCCCCATGGAGGTGTCCAAGGGGGACCTCTTGGGCGGCAAAGGGGAGCCCGGCTCGGCAGGCGAGCTGGACGACAACAAGGAGAAAGGAGCGGCGTCCGAGGAGAAAAAGGGCCCGTCGGAAGGGGCCAAGGACGGCGGCAGCGACGGCGGGGGCAAGGAAGGCGAGAAGAAGAACGGCAAGTACGAGAAGCCGCCGTTCAGCTATAACGCGCTCATCATGATGGCCATCCGGCAGAGCCCCGAGAAGCGCCTGACCCTCAACGGCATCTACGAGTTCATCATGAAGAACTTCCCTTACTACCGGGAGAACAAACAGGGCTGGCAGAACTCCATCCGCCACAACCTCTCCCTCAATAAGTGCTTCGTCAAGGTGCCCCGGCACTACGACGACCCTGGCAAAGGCAACTACTGGATGTTAGACCCTTCCAGCGACGACGTCTTCATCGGAGGCACCACGGGCAAGCTCCGGCGGCGCTCCACCACCTCGCGGGCCAAGCTGGCCTTCAAGCGGGGCGCCCGCCTCACCTCCACCGGCCTGACCTTCATGGACAGGGCGGGCTCCTTGTACTGGCCCATGTCGCCATTCCTGTCCCTCCACCACCCGCGGGCCAGCAGCACTTTGAGCTACAACGGGACCACGTCGGCTTACCCCAGCCACCCCATGCCCTACAGCTCCGTCTTGACTCAGAACTCCTTGGGAAACAACCACTCCTTTTCCACGTCCAACGGCCTGAGCGTGGATAGACTCGTCAACGGCGAGATCCCCTACGCCACCCACCACCTCACGGCCGCTGCGCTGGCCGCCTCGGTGCCCTGCGGCTTGTCGGTGCCCTGCTCCGGCACCTATTCCCTCAACCCCTGCTCCGTCAACCTTCTGGCGGCGGGACAGACCAGTTACTTTTTCCCCCACGTCCCGCACCCGTCCATGACTTCGCAGAGCAGCACCTCGATGACGGGGCGGGCCGCCTCGTCGTCCACTTCGCCGCAGGCGCCCTCCACTCTCCCCTGCGAGTCCCTCAGACCGTCCTTGCCCAGTTTTACCACGGGACTGTCGGGTGGACTTTCTGATTATTTCACACATCAAAATCAGGGTTCTTCCTCCAACCCGTTAATACATTAACCTCCAAGGGGAAGTCAAGAGACTGTAAGTGAACATTTTACACACCTTTACCTTGTAAATGCTAATGGAGCGAGAGAGCGAGAGCGAGAGCGAGAGAACGAGCGAGCGAGCGAGAGACTTAAAAAATGAGCAAAACAGAAAGGAGAAAAAAAAATACTCACCCAGGAAAAAAAAAGTCCAGGTATTTTTTATTAAGTTTCTTCCCCCATACCCTCTAACCCCCATTTTCTGTACGTTTGTTCAAGTCTTTAGGGTCGTTTCTTATTCCAACCAAGCGAGGCGAGTCAGCAAATGTGCAAAAATAATAATAATGATAATAAAATCAGAAGGATACATTGTAGACCATGCAGTTTTGGGAAGGGTTTAAATAAATAAATAATATTAATAATAAGATAGTAGAAGGTATATCTAAACTAGTGACTGCTTTTTTGGCCGTTTGGACTCCGCTTTGACACCGGTGTCTTGGGGTTGTTGTTTTTCCCCTCCTCACGCCGACCCACCAGATTTTCCATGTTTGCAGTATTATAAGTTATCATGGATGTGATGGTGGGTGCAGACCATGAGAGTAAAATTAAAATTTAATCATGATGATAATAAATTGATGAACGCCACGATGCAAAGTGTCATTTGCGTGGTGGAAGCAGAACAATTAGGCAGAGAAACTCAATAATTGCATTTTGGCCCTGGATTCTTTTGTTCTCTACTCCCTCCCCTTTTAAAAAAGAGCCAATTTTCTCCCCCCTCCCTTTTTTGTTTTCCTTTTGTTTACTTTTAGACCAAAGATTGGGTTTTTAGAAAATGCACTCAGTGTACGAAATGTTTTTTTTAAAATAAAATACAGCAAATCAGAACAAGAAGGATATCATTTCAGTTTTGCAGCACTGCCCGTTCAAATGAATCCGAGGGGACAAAAATTCATGAATTGCCTTCAGTTTGTGTTGTGTATATTTTGATGTATGTGGTCACTAACAGGTCACCTTTATTTTTTTTTAAATGTAGTGAAATGTTAATACCTATTGTACTTATAGGTAAACCTTGCAAATATGTAACCTGTGTTGCGCAAATGCCGCATAATTTGAGTGATTGTTAATGTCGTCTTAAAAAAAAAATCTTGATTGTGATACTGTGGTCATATGCCCGTGTTTGTCACTTACAAAAAAAATGTTTACTATGAACACACAGAAATAAAAAATAGGCTAAATTCATATATACTCGATAGTTTTTTTGTCTTTTTTAAATAAAGAAGTTTTAGCATCCAAAGGACTTTTAAAACAATAGGAAACTGAAGCTGACCCATAATGTTAGGCCCCACCTCTCAATTGCTCCATCTGCCATAATATCCGAGAGCAAATCTGGAGTTTAATGTTTAAGAGAACTGAAGAACTTCCCCTTTCAGAATCTGACCCAATAAGAATAAAATACTCGTAGGTGTGTGAGAGTGGTGTTTTTTCGAAAATGGAAAATTTGGCACATGTTGCCTTGAAAACATACTTGATTACTGTTCTATGAGGGAGGGTTTTCGATAGTTTGTATTGTGCTCTTTTGCGTTTGACTTATTCTTGGAAGGGCTAGTGGTGTAGCAATGCTGGGTTATTATTTAACAACAACCTTTACACGGTCATTTGAATGCGTGCAAGCTTGCATTCCACTCCTGGCCGTTTGCATTTCTATTTCAAAGAGTCCAACAAGCCGTTCCAAAGCACATTGCCTTGGAAGCCCTTGGCTTTTAAGAGCCTCATTCCTAAACGTATTTGCCCGAAAGTAAGTGCAACGGCCAGGCCTACTTCCGAGTAAACGTGTTTCGGATGGGGCTGTGAGTTTCAGGAGTGGGGTGGCGGGTAGGAAGACGGCCTTCCCTCCCCCCTTTCTTTTCTATGTGCCTGCGAATGTGTGCCTAAGTTACGGGTGTTCTGCGTGTGCGTAGCTCTACAAACAGCTCTCGCTGCTTCATTTTATTGTGTTTTCAAAAGCGGGGGGCTTCTTACCTGAGATACACACACACACACACACACACACACACACACATATATATATACATATATATAGATAGATATAGATATAGATATAGATAATATCCAAGTCCTGGAAAAAAGTATATTTGTCGTGCCCCCCTTCCATTTAAAAATGAACTGCACTCGCGTGCGCCCAAGTTTTGATGGAAGGAATCGCTGGAGGAAATGAAGGGTAGGGAAGGAATACAGCAATGATGTCATGGGTTCTGAGGTGATGTGCAGAATTTGCCCTTTGACGAAGTGCACTGCACTGGAATATATATATATATATGATAGAAGGATAGATAGAGATAGAGTTCTACTGAAGCCCAAGTGTCTGTTTGACGTAAGGAGCTTAAGTTTTCTTACTGCCTGGCCGTTCCGTTTGCTTTTCGCTTTGGGCTGAAGGGGTGGCGTGGCAGCGAGGTCTGGGGGTTTTTTTGTGTGGTTTTTTTTTAAGGCATCCGGTTTGGGGAAGAATTTCGGGAGAAGGAGGGCAGCGATTCTTGCCAATCGCTTCAGAAAACCCGGTGCAGAGGGTTTCTCGGCTAATTGGATCCCGCAGCGAGTCCTTAGAGGACAAGTTGTTCATTTGTTACAATTGTGTAGTCGGCAAGGGGTTCGGCAGTAATGCAATAAGCCGGCTCCCTGCTCACAATGGGGGGATGAAAAATAATCTCTTTGCTGGAGATGCTATCGCCAAACGCTTTAAAGAGGATCTCTCTCTCTCTCTCTCTCTCTCTTTCTCAAAAAGGAGTTCTCCTCCCCCCAGAAGGAAAAAAGGAGAGAGAGAGGAACCAGGGGATACTTTAGGCGACGGATAGGAGAAAATGTTGACATTGCTGGGAAACAAGGGGGAGGTAGGGGGTTGCTGAAGAGTTGATGTTCTTCACGAAGGAAAGAGGGATGGAGTGATTAAGGAGTAGAATTAGGGGTGTATGTGAGTGTAGGGGAAACCTGGGGAAACCTAGCCACCCCCAAGTTCTCCTAACTCTGTAAAGAAAGTGACTTGGCTGGGGTGGAAATCGCAAAGGACGCTCTCTTGACGTGCCTGACTCCAGCCTCGGGTTATGGGGAATCGTTTGCAAAGCCGGAAATCACAGAAATGTTGGGCGACAATTAAAAAAACAAATATCCTGAGGTTAACAAAAAAAGGGGGGTTTGGGGGGGAGTTGCAGGAACAGGTTATTCTGTAGACTTCCGGTAATAATAATAATAATAATAATAATAATAATAATAATCTGTGCCGATTCCAACATGGAGGCTGTATCCTTTGCCAAAGCCGAGCAAACGAGGAGAGGCGTCTAGTGGTGCTGCTGACAAAGGGGCCGATGTATTATTTAACACTTGCCATGGGTTGCATATTGTGGGGAATCCAGCAGCAGGAATTAAACCTGCTATTTGCAGTGGCACTGGCAAAACAAAAAAACAAAAAAGACGGGCGGGGGAGGAATCCAAACTCTGACCCGATCCTGCACTGGAAATGTGTAGAAGTCGGGACAGCAGGGGGCTTGGTGATGGCATATGGTAGGTTCCAGATTTGCAAGCCTAATAGAAGGTATAGGGGTTCCCCACACCCCCTCAATAAGCCTTAACTAGCTAAACTTGATGCATGGTCATTCCTGAAGATAAAGAGGTTGTGTGTGTCTGTGTGCAAGTGTGTGTCTGCGTAAGTTCCCCCTCGAAGGTGTAAACAGGCACTTGGCGTTTGCAACTCCGAGTTTCTGTCACGGGTTGGCTGCACCTTGAGGCGCTCAGGTGATTCCTCCTCACTTTTTTTTAATTTTTTACTCCAGGTGGAGGAAGGGAGGGTCACGGCAGAAGAGAAGACGCGTCTCCTCTGATCTGCCAACTCCCGAGATTGCCTTTTGTTTTGATTACGGGGTTGTAGACCGCTTCGGGTGCCATCGCGAGACTTAGGGTGTGTGTATGTGTGCGTGCTGTATATAAATCGGAAAGAGAGCAAGGCAGAGAAATAGCTCTCCTGGAGTTATATCATCCAGGCGTGCATTTATTTACTTTTACCTGGAAAGGCGGCGCTTCTTTTTGTTCTGTTTTTTCCCCTGGATCAATCGCTACAATGACCATTGAGGTCCTCCTGTACATATGTTAGTGTGTATCCCAAAGCCATCAATACTCTGGCCGTCAACTTTTCATTCCATTTACTTCTGTCTCTCAGCAGATGGGCCACACCATTTTGCTTTCTCATGCACTTCTCCTGGTTTGCCAAGGAACTGAATGCTTGATGGTCACCACTTCAAGGTCTGGACATTACTTCCTTAAAGTTTTCACTTGTGAAATCCTGACGGATTGATTACTATCACTCCATCATCATGTCCGAATAATAATAGTAATAATAATAATAATAGATATCCAACAAAGTCATACTTAGAGTAGACCCACTGAAATCAACCGACTTAAGTTACATTGAGTATAGCTAACGTTGGATATCACCCAGTGATAATATCCTGGCGCTCTAGGCAACTTTTAAATTTAGCGTTTCTATATCCTTCAAGGCATGTTGGTAGAAAATACACTTTTTTTCACCCCAGCTGTATGTTTGGGTTTTTTTTTTAATTAAAAAAAAACATTTATTCGTCGGTGGTTCTTTGGTTTAAATTTTGGGACTGTTTAAACTCTGAAAGGGAACTAGGGGTGGTAACAAATACGCCGGCCTATAAAGGAAATATTGGATCGTAAAAGAACTCAGTAACAATGCATTCCACGGACATACTTAATTTCTTGGAAGCCGCCCAGAGTGGCTGGGGTAACCCAGTCAGATGGGCGGCATATAAATAATAATAATAATAATAATAATAATAATAATAATAATAATAATAATAATATGTCAAACGCCGTTCATACCTAAAATTCTCCCTAGAAAGTTCTTTTAAGGACATTTTTACTTGCGGAGAAGTTGGCACCGAAAACAGAGAGGCTCTCTTCTCACTATCAAAATAATCATAATAAAACATTAGGCTTGGCCTGTCAGAAAGAGATCTGATTTGGCCCTAGAGAAAGAAGGGTGCCGGAGAGCGGCGCTCCGAGGCCTTGGGACTCAGGCAAGCACGCTTTTCCTGGGGCTGATCGCATCGCACCGTCTGCATCAAACACGGTGGAGCTCAAAGCTGTCCATGAGAGATTGATATAGATTTTCGAGGAACCCTCCCATTTTGTTTTAGTCTGAGAATCTGTGCTCTTGTTCAACCTTTATGGGATTGTAATTGCCGAAATTGACCTTCAGATGCCCCCTTTCCTCCTCCCTCTTTTTTTGTTTTTTTGTTTGTTAATACTGAGCTTCGGTAACTTTAATCCACTCCTTTGTCAAACAGAACTCACCTGGCGTTTACACTGGAGCTATCTGAGTAGGGAAGAAGTTTAGGACAGGAAATTCCACGCTATGTCACACCAGCCCTGTCGTTTGCGCCAGGACGGGAATATAACTAGGATTCCCCTTTCGTTCCCTTCATTTTTTCTAAAATGATGAACTTCTCATATTCGTGGATCTATTTGCATGTGAGTGAAGGCATTCCCCCCGCTGTATATTTCTGCAGTGGCTCCTGGGGCAGGTTCCCATGCCTTAAGCTCAGCTCCTCTAGATTGGAGGCTGTGATGTCCTCGTATGGTGAAGGCGACTTGGTGCGGAAGCCATGGAAGATCCAGCGAGATGTTCTCCAGCCAGAGGCCCGTTCGGTTCAGGTGGTGGTGGTTATAGGGGTGGGGAAGAGGGTCTAGTGCAGGAGGCCTCTGCGGTGGCATCCCAGCGTCAAAAAAAGTGGCGGAGCTTTTGGGTTAGCCAGAGGTGAAGGTGAAGATCATTAGAGGGTGTTTTTTTAGGCTTGGCTGGCTGTGGCTCTTTTGGCTGGCTTTGGGTGATCGTGCCCAGAGGGCGGAGTTGCTGCGATTTCCTACCTCTCAGCGGAGAACCTGCCCTCTCGACTCCACGGCAGAAGGACGGGACCTTCTGGGAAGGAAAACAGCTGGACGAAGGATCTCAGCGAGGAATCCTGGCAGCAGCAGCAGCAGGGTAGGTGAAGTTCAAGCCAGCCAGCCCCCATTCCGCCTTCTCCCTAAGGGGGGTGAGGGGTTCAGGAGAAGAGAGATGGGAAAGCTTCTGTCTATATCCATTCTTCGGCCTTCACCCGGGAAAAATAAATAAATCAAATATTATGAATTCTCTCTCCCTATCTACCTCCATTTCGATCTGTAAATTTGGACGGGCCAAGAATTGGATCGTCTTTTCTACACCGCACAATCCCCCACAATAGCAACCCCCCCTTCTCTATTCGTTCTTCTTCAGTTTTATTTATTTGTTATTTTAAGAGTCATGACCTAGGTAAAATGTATCCTGCTTTCTTCCATTGAAACACTGTAGACCTTTGACAACTGGCGAGGAGAAGGAAGACTTTGCCTGCTTTTCAAAGGGGGAGACTCGAGCGACAAAGAGCCAAGGTGACGAAAAGCCAAGACGATTGCGCCGCTGAGAGAGCCTTTGTTTGCCTTTTGAAGCGGGTGGGAAGAATTACCTGCGGCGGAAAGGAAGAAGGAGCCCAAGGAATCCGACCTGCTTGGTCGCCGCCGCCGCCTTCTTCCTTCGGCCCTTTTCGAACTGGTGAGTGCACCTTTGCTCTCTCCTAAACTTCACAGAGCGCTGTTTATATTTCTTTTGGGGTTGCTGCTTGTTTTAATTGCCAGTTTCTCTTTCTTTCTTTCATTTGTCTAAACACAGATTCACGATTTAGAAAGAGAAGGGTTTTTTTTAAAGGAGATTTTTGCAATTTCTGTCTCTCCCCCCTCCCCACCTTTTTGCTTTAATTTTAATGCGATACCGTGTTCAGGTATCACATGTGCCTAAATAATTTTGGGTTTCCTAAATATATATGGATAGGACCCAGCCAAACTTAAGAACCCTTTAAGGCCCATTGATCGCTCCAGCATGAATGCTGCCGCCTCCCATTGAAAACAATGAGATATTAAGTTCCTACATTTGGTTTGAAAGCGCCTGTGGTCTCTCTCTCTCTTTCTCGCTCTCTGTATATATATATATCTGTGTGTATCTATCTGTGCAGATAATTTTATTATTATTATTTTAATGAGGTTTTCTCAAGACGGCTTCCTTGTCTGCACCGCTTTTATTATTGAAAACGCTTTACTATCAGTGCAATCCTATGCAGATTAACTCATAAATAAATTGAACTACATCAGTCGCTCTCCTTAGGAAGCGTGCTCAGAATTGTCCAGTGGCTCCCTATTTCATATTTAAGATAAAGAAAAAGTGTCGCCAGCAACAGAAAGGAAAAGCGATTTATGTAAGTGTTGAAAAAAAAAAATAAGAAAGGGAGATGAGAAATTAACTGGAGTACTACAAGATAAACTTTTGAAACGGCTCTGGTGTCAGATTTCGGCGTGCTCCTCTTTAAGCGCTTCCATGCAGTTTCAGGACTTATTTGTGCTCGAAACTTTTCAGTCTTCCACAGGAGCCCAATCCAGCCAAAGTGAAGCATCCCGAAATCGTTTGGCTGTCGGTTCGGGAGACTCGTTCGCGTGCTTTCAATTCTTTCCCAAGCGAAATCACTGAGCATTAAGCTTAATTTTAGCTGGATCGCGCGGCCCATATTTTCTTTGAAGGAGACCCTCATAAGTCGATGGAGTGAACGTCCAGTAAAGGCTGCCACTCCACGTCTTGTGTATTTAACTCCTAGGGACAGATATGAGACTTCTGTCTCTCTCGTACTGGAAGGAACGAAGGGACGCTTGAGACGCAGTTTTCCTACGCATGCTTATTTGAGAACAGGATCCATTTAGGAATGGGCCTAAGTCTGAAATCTTACGCACACTTTCCTGGGCGTAAGTCCCGCTAGACATGATGGAGATTTCAAGCTTCCATGTTAAAGAATTGCAGTGGGAGAGATATCTGTATTTGCCTACATTTCGTTCAGTGAGGCTGACTCCCACATAAATTGGTACAACATTGCAGCCTTAACTGGGTGTGGATCGTGAAATCCACTTAACTTTTGATCCCCTCCCAGGTTTTATCTTTTTAAAAATAGTGATGTGATGCGTCTATGCTGGACTGTTATGTTCAGTGCTGGCTTTTGGGGGGGGGGAGCGTTTTTCTTTTCTTTTAAAATCTTCTTAATGGTTAAAGTTGACCCGCTGGGAAGGGGGAACAGAAGAACAATGCAGCGTGCGCCACACTGTAAATTATCTTTCCCCCCTAATTCCCCTGTTCCTGTAATTTGTAATCTCAAGAAAATAATTAATTGTTAATACACCAATTTGAGTTACCCAAACGCAGGGAAGATAAAAACACCTGCTGAACGCAATCAGAGCCAACGGTAATGAAGTACTGAGAGGTTTATCTCCCCTTGCAGGAAATGGAAAGAGGGTGAAGTTCATTCTCCCTCCCTCCAAAGGCAATTTATATACAATGAAATTAGTAGTCAGGAGAGAGAATGGATCTACCGGTGACAGTTTTTAAGAAACCTGCCTATGGGATAAATGGGTCAATTTAGATTTTGAAGCGACTAAGAAAGAAAGAAAGAAAGGGAGTCTGAAATGCTGTTTTGGTTACTTAATTTTTCTCCATGGATACGGCACTGTTTCACCTTCCGCCTCTGTCGCGCAATGCTTGCTTACAGCTGATTGACAGAAATAGTCCCTAAGTTTAGGGAGATGAACTGGAGGTTGCTCTGGTTTGAGGAACGCGTGGAATGTGGGCATATGGGCAACGTTAAGGTTTATTAAGTGTGTTTATGCAATAGGATTTATGCCTCTGCTGTTCTTTAAACTGCAGGGCGAGGGCGCTCTTGCCAAGCGCAAGAAACCAAGAGCTCAGTGTTCCCTCCTCTGGCACACATGTTCGAATTTCAGGTGCCTAGAAAATTTGACTGCCATATAGATGCATAAGCTTCACCTTCTGTGTGTGTGAGTGCATGGGTGGGTGGATGGCTGGATAGATAGATAGACAGATAGACACTGATTCAGATCTCTCGGTGTTACTCTTCTAGTGGTAAATTTAAAAATTCTTTCCTCCCTTGTCATTACTGCAAAGGGGAATCTAATTCAGGCCATCTGCCCCGGCCCCAGGCTCCATAGCTTATGGTGTGGAAGGAAAGAACATTAAAGCCCATGGAAATCTCTTCCCCCATCCGAATGTACTGAAGCCAAGAGCTTCACCTCTCACCTTCAATTGACAGTCTTGCCTACACGCTATACTTTTAAAGCACATTCGAAGCACCTTTCCCCCTCAAAGAATTCTGGGCACTGTAGTTTCTTGAAGGTTGTCGGGAACTGTAAGTCTGTGAGAGGCGAGCTACAGTTCCCAGGATTCTCCGGGGGCGAGGACGTGCTTCAGATGTGCCTTAAAGGTACAGTATCGGTGTCGCTGAGCTCAGGCGCGACACTTCTTGGCAAACCACCATCGGGCACGTCGACAGCAGCGGACAGAGACTCTTACACTGAGAAGCACCGGCATCTAAGCAAGCCCCGTCCCCTGCTACTGTCGCCGCCGCCGCCGCCGCTTGTTGATGCTGTTTTTGTTTATCCCCAACCACTTCGGCTTCACCGCGGATCACCCTGTAAGACAGTTTGGGCCTCTGTGCCCTCCCACAGCAAAGGCGATCTAAAGCTTTGTGGGAGGTTTGTGTGGCGTTTCCATGACAACAACGTGAGAACAGGTTACACAAACTCAGCCGCCGCCGCCACCACCTTCCGGTGGGGAGCAAAGAGCAACCAACCAGAGGCGGGGAGGGAAAGCAATAATGAGAATTAAAAAAAAAAAGTTACTGTAATTTATCGCACGGTGCAAATCAATTCACATCCCCTAATTTTAGTTTAAGCTGCTTTCCAAAGCACCGATCACCACTAGTAACCTATTTGCAAATATTATGGGAGAAGATTGCCTCCATATATATATATATATAGAGAGAGAGAGAGAGAGAGAGAGAGAGAGAGAGAGCGCGCGCTAGTTTTCTGGACGTGTTCAAATAAGGCACATTTCTACCACAGCTCTTAGATGCGTTTCTCGATTGTCTCGAATCTGGTTTTTAATTGGCATTCCACGCCAGTTTGGAACATATTTCCTTGGAAAGAGGTCTCAATAAACGAGTTTCTTTCAGTTGCAAGCCATGGGCACCACCAGGGCAAAGTTAACTTTTTTTAAAAAAGTCCACTTTATTTCAGAGGGAGTTGGGATCGCTTCCTTAACTTGCTTAACTTTCTGCGGATCCTTCCGATGACTTGGGCATGAGTCAAACTGACCTTAGTTGGCTTCCATTCAGACGTTTAAAGATGGCGGTATGTGAGGATTTAAAAGTTTTATGCTCTTTGCTTTATCTTCATATATATTATGTAGGCTACAGAAAGCCACGAGTTAAACGCCAAAAAGCATTTTCTATATTATTCTATTATGCCAGATCTGAGAACCATCTCAGGTTGAACCATATGATTCTAGCCAACCTAAGCTGACTCCTTGAACCCAAGGGGGATTTTGGTCGGCGCGAAGAAGGAAGCAGGCGGGCCTGTGGGGCGTGCACACGTGTGGGAGAAGGGCCCGTCTTCTCCCAACCTCGTGGGAACAGCTTGAATGTTTCGCATCTGTTCTTGGTAGAAATCTCGATCTCTCTCAGTTTTTTGCGAATTAGGATTTCAGTGTTGTTGTTGTTTTTAAAATAGATTAGTTCAGATACTTTCCAGGTTCTCGAGCTTCCCTTATAATCTCAAGAGGTAGGCAGAGGGAAAGGAGGGTTATACTTCTGACTTTCTTTGAGGAGTCACTTTCCCTTCTCAGGGTTGATCGAGCAGAAATAATTTCAGATTGTTGGATTGATCATATGGGATGGGAGAGTGGCGTGCAGGGCTAGGGGAGAGGAGGAGGGTCACAGTCCGAGAGAACCCTTCAGAAATCACTAAGGTTTTCAGACAGGCAGTATAAGAAACAACGAGGGGGGAATGTACTTATTTATATGGGTGTTGCTTCTTTTGAAAAATCGCAGCTCTATATAATGAAAGAGTTTTGCATTCCACAAGAGGCTGCGATAATCTTGTTGAAAGTGGGTGAGGTTGGGAACGACGATAAATGTTCTTTTGGGAAAGAGATAAAATGTATATATATACTAGAAGAGAATTTCTTCTCTTTTTGGCATCCTTAGGCTCAATATATCTAAAAACGTGGGGGCAGCGAGGATTTATATGAGAATTATAAGGAAGCGAGTTTACTGCAAGGTTGGTGTCCATTTCAAGAAGCTATCACCCGATTCCAATGTTTACATTTTAAAGAGAGAGAGAGAGAGTGACAGACAGAAAGGAAGAAACCGTGTTATTAAGGCTGATGTTTCTTCCAAGATGCATTTTGTTCGCCGTCGTGTTTGGGGGAAAAAAATTACTCCCCATTTGTTTTACTACTGTAAAAGTTTTGCAATTGGGAGTGGTGGGTGGTGGCAATAAAACTAAACCCACACTCCCACGGCGGGCGTTTTCCCTCTTCTAATAGAAGAAAATTCCATCCAGGTTAAAAGGGAAGCATTTAAATTATTTTATTTTTTGCTGATTAAAATCCGTGGCTTTCAAATCCTAATAATTACCTACAGAGTAGTTCGGAGTCTTGGTTGGCAGGAAGAGGGGGGTGGGATCGATTGTGTCCCCATCAATAGAACAAGCGCTGGCTACTTTGCTATCGATTGGTGTGTTTATTTGCGCCCGGTTTTTAAGTATTTATGTACAGATTTTCGGTCTTCTTTTCTTTTTTCTTTTGCCTTGATCTTATCTTAGCGGCTTGGTGCTGAGCAAAAGGCGGAAGGGATGCAGGCTAGGAAGAGTCCTTCTTAACAGAGCACCTGATTGTGGATTATTATATATCTAGCAATCAACTCATACATGCTCTCTTCACGTTGCAATAAATTAAGAAATCGTTTAGATTTCGCGTTTTTGCTCTCCGTTTTCTTTATATTATAATAATATACTTTATGTTGCGAAAAGTTTGAAAACTTTGAGAAATAATGCATATATATATATATATATATAAATATAATATATACACATTTTATCTCTCTCTCTCTCTCTCTCTCTCACACACACACACACACACACACACGAGAGAAAGAGTGAGAGCGGGAGATATTACATAGGAGAATCGAGTAGTACCCTTAGTAAACACACATAATATCAGAGGTTGGTTGGAAGGGATTTGAGCCCAGCGCTTCCTGAACAGCAGTGGCTCAAATTTCCGTCCTGCAACCCGAATTTTAACTGGGCTCGGAATCTGACTGCGCGTTTGTTCCTTATAAAATCCCTCTCAGCGCTCCCTCCCGAAGGTTTCCAAAAGCTTTGGCCAGCAAGAACCTTTCGGAAATGCATGATTCTCTATACTAGCACCGCACCGCGGATTCGTTTCATTTCCGCTGGTTTGAGTAAATGGGCGTCAGGATAGCGGCCTTACGGCGATCTGCCTTTCTTAATTGAAACCACAATATTCTATCTCACTGTGACGGGCGATATGTGACCTGTTCCTGTTAAACCACGAAGGTGAAAGGACACATTTGGCCAGAATTATAAACTCCTCCGGGCTTTTGAGAATCGTTGGAAGCGCTTTTGTATGAAGTTCGTCCGTTAAAACCCCCGAACTTTTCATTAGCAAGGCCGGGCATCCCAATCCTACTCTCATCGATCTAGAAGTGTGATGAGTTTTGCAGGCACCTTAAAATTTATTATGCCACAATAAATTGGTGAAGTTTTGAAGGCTGCCGTCAAGATTCTTTGCAGTTTTGGCTGCAACTGATTAGTGGGGCAACTTTTCTGGTTGTTGAGTTTTCTGTCCATGTGCCACAATTGAGGGGAAATTCTCACCTTCTAAAATCAATATTGCTTTCTTCATAAATTCTCATTCGTCCATTTTTTTTGGGGGGGGGGAAGCGGAGTCTAGCCCCCGCTTCTGATAAAATTCCTGTAGAATAGAAATGCCGGTTGACTGGTGCATTTATTTATTTACCCAAGGAATCCCCTCCTCATTTTTCTACTTCAACCTCTCCAACCCAACTGTTGGAAAATAGAGTCATTCCGGGCCGTTTGTTTATGATCCTGCCGAGCTGTCAAAAGCTATCTTTAAAAGGTACTGTTTGTCCCTAGGTCAGTTCTGTTGGAGCCACTGGGGCAGATTTCCAAGAAATCCCAAACAACGGCATCTTGAGGTTAAACCCTACTGACATCCATGTGCCTTACTTCCGAGTAAACCGCGTCAGCATTGGCCTGCGGATTTATTTGGCATCAGAGAGCTAGACACCCGATCCTAAAACATTTACCTGGGAAGTTATTCCCTTGTTTCTGAATGCAACTTTGAGAGTCTAATGAGTTAAGGATCATTTTCCCCTGGTCTCACGTTAAGCCTGTGCACTCTGCACTTCAGTTTCTTGGAAGGAACCTGTGGATCTTATTCCAGATAAACTGCGTTTAGGACTGAGGTGTCAGAAATATTATTATAGTTATTGTTGTTATTAGAACATCCGTTCTTTTACAAGTTGTAGAAGCTAGATACCAGCGCACCAGACGCAGATTTGAGGACGGTCTATGCTTGGATCCTATGGCGCTAAGTCTTTCCTGTGAATGAACTAGAAAACACTCGACAGGTCGTGAATAATCGTTTTAATGAGTGTGTAAAGCGTGCGACGGGGTGCACGGAGCTGTCGGGTTAAACAAACAACTTGTACCCTGACGAAATCCGATTGTTAAAGTGCAAAGTGGTGTCAGTCCAATTTTCATCCTAGCCCTAAAAACCACAGATCTAACTCGCGGGAGTCCAAATTTTCCCCATTAAAGAAAAATAACAATATTTTCCGAGCGTAAGTGTGATCTTCTTGAACGTTACTGAAGACCAAAAAAAGCATCAGCTGCAAGCCAAACAGGTATCTTAAGTATTTTTTAATGGGTTTCCTCCTCTTAGGGTGTGGACCCTGAACACATTTTGTTGGAAGAAAGTGCTATTAATTTTATGGACACTAACTCCCCACCAAATGTAAATGTGTTTGAAATCGAGGTGGAAGGGTTTTTTTTAAATACCCAAAGCCTTATCTTAAACAGATTTACGTGGAATACAAACATCATTGAAAGTTTAACTGAAATAATTAGAGCTAGGATGCGTAAATATCTTGACTTGTTTTTTTAATACGTTCATGCTATATTCTAAAGCACAGACTCAGTGTTCCCCAAAGCGCTTGTTTGCAATCCGTTAGCCACTTTCCTGGGAGTAAGGCCCATTGGACTCAACGGGACTTACTTCTGAGTAGACACTTCCAGTATTCCTCTGTCAGGCTGCTTCTTTACATAGGAATGAACTGTAGCTGAACAGGGGGACTCCCTTTTGAATATATAGGAATGGTGTTGCCCTGTGTAAGTAAAGTCATTTTGGAAATAGTTGTCTGTATTTTCACACAAAACAGTATGGCGTAATCCGCCTCCCATCTTTTTTTTTTCAATGTTAATGAGGGACATCTTAAAGCTCGAGTTCCTATGGATCTCTGTAGCGCCTGCGTGCTTCGTTTTCGTCCCGATCCAAAGTTGCATCGAGTCCCATTTCTCGTGCGCTGCGCCTGGAAGGCGCCAGTCAGAAAGACCATTTTCTTCCCAACGAATAAAATGTGTGCCCACAACATAACTGAAAGAAAATAGAACTTGAGAGGGGTTTAAGGAGATGGCTTGGGAATCAGGCGTTGTCCTTCGATTTCTTCTGATTCCAGAGCTATTTCCTGTTGGCGTCGAGCATCTGACGGATGCGACACTTCTTACTCGCTGGGAAGAGGCCTGTAATGCATCACGTGAGGCTTTGTAGTAGGTAAAGAAAATAGATGGAGGCCCTCCCCCTCCCCGCCACGTATCAAAACAGCCGGATGCAAGTCTAGAAATGGGCTGAAACACGATGGGGGAGGGGAGTAACAATGCTTTCCTAGCATGCAGTTCCAAGCAGGTCTTCTCAGAAGTAAGTACCATTGATTTCAATGGCACTTACTTCCAAGAATACAACCTAAGGTCAATTCAGGGTGGGAAAGAAACGGCCTCTGATTCCAAAGTTGCCGTTGTTCTATTTCTTCCGTGTAGGGGGTGTGCGAGGCGAAGTAGTGAGCCCACCTCCGCACCAAGCCTTCTGCAAAACGCCAAGATACCAATGAAATCGGCAGCAGCCGCATCCACAATAAGGTTAAGAATCCGGCTCAGGAGCGCGCACTGGAGTCTCATAGAAACAAATTGGGGCATGATTCCAGCGTGGTAGTTTCTAGAGTGTTGTCAGGGGTGCCAACTTGAATGAAATATTGGGGGGGGGGGAGAGCAGGTAAGCCCCGCCCAGCATAATCGATCACATGACATGGTGCACACACACCATTTGAATGGCAATGCCCATAGGTTTTTGTTGGGGGGGGGCAGATTGGTCAGTTAGTTAAATATTTCTATCGTTTTACTTGATGGGGGGCAGCTGCCCCATGGCAATACTCCTCAACTTTGCGGGGGCCCAGCCCCCTCAAATATTTTATCGCAGAGCGGAAGCCCCCACGGCCCCTAGGGGTTGGCTGCTATGGTTGCTAGACCAGGCAGACATGAGTTGGAATTGGACCTAAGCCCTGAATCTTTCCACGATCTAAGACCAATTGCCATCTTTCGGCCTAAACGGGAACAAAATGGGGAAGACTATGCACGCTTCCCCCGAGTTTCCTTGAAAAGAGCGAGTGAAAATTACAAAACATAGATAAATCCGTCTGAAGTGGATGTTTTTATTTTGGCGGGACAGAGGGGCTGTTTACTGGCTATAGAGAAAATAATTTTAAAGACCCATGCGTGGAGGGGGTGGCGGGATGGATGCACCAATGGGACTAATTTCAGAAGTCTCGTGAGTTTCAGATTTGAATCTGACGCGCAAGACTATCTGGAACGGGGCCCATATACTTAGACCTGGGTGGGCAATACGTGAGCTGCTTACGGAACGGTGCAGGAGGGAACGAATCCTGCACAACTGGATGCCTCCAATTTTCACGCCACCAAGAACTTCCAGAACTCCCAAGTGTCAGCCTAAGGAGATTATCATGGAAGGAAAGAAGCAACGCTCAAAGAGCGACAGTTTCTTAGGTAGCCGCCTAAGTCGCAAGCAGCTGTCCACTTCCCTGTGAATAAGCCCCATTGACCTCAATGGGACTTACTTCTAAATAAACGTGCATGGGATTGCTCTGTAAAGCTGAAAGGTATGCACGGAGGGCCAAGCCACTGCTGGATTCAGCATAGATCCCTAAATCCACACTAGGATGAGCAGTCCTTGGATCCGAGTCTCTCCCTGGATAATGATAATGATGATGTTTCAATGGGGCTTACTTCCAAGTAACAGGGTATAGGATTTCAACCTCAGGTTCGTAATTCTCAAAGGGGCATTAATTTTATTCCACTGCCAGCATTTTGCCTTAGGGTCTACGATTGGGAAAGCAGGTCGTTTGGTGCGCCGGAAAACCAAAGTTGATTCCTGTCTGCTGCTCTCATGAAACGCCTAAACAAACAAACAACAGCCCCCTCGAGGTTTCTGTTTTGTTTTGCCTTCCTCCCTCTCGCAACAATAGCGCGCCTTTCCACTGAGCTCCTATGGATTTCAAGAGAACTTCCCCCCACAGGGGTGCTGGCTGGGCCCCGGCTTCCTAATAGAACAGTGTAAATACTCCAAGATTGCATCTGGATCCCCCTCCCCTCCCTCTCTTCCCTGTTTCCATTTAAGAAGAGGAAGGCAACGCGGGTAACCATCTTCCCTGTTTCCATACGCGATTATGACTCTACCTCATCACAAAGGATGAGGTCTGCGATCCGCTTTTTTAAAAAAATGTTTCAGGAAGCTGGGATCTTGTCCCAGCTTAAGTCCATGTTAAAAAATGTTTAAAACCCGAACACCTCTCACGCCCCGAGGAGTTCCTCCAAGAATTGCCCCAGAAGTCAATGCTTCACATCTTTAAACGAAAGTACGCCTGGGCTGAACTCGACGGTCCTCTGATTCGCACGTGAGAGTTGAAATCCCAGCATAGGAGCCAACTCCTAGAGGCCGAGGTCCCTTCGCCCTTCCCCCAATAAAATGTTTGAGGGGCCTACGGCCCCCCCAAAGTTTATGCTCAATGCCATTCAAATGGTGTGCTTGCGCCGTGTCTTGTGACCGATTATGCGTGGTGGGGCTTACTTGCCCCCCCCAAATATTTTATTCAGGTTGGCACCCCTGTATCCCGTTATCACAACCGTCTAAGTTCAGCTAGTCTAAATGCGTGTTCTGTAACGGGCCAGCAAACCGCATCTCAGTCCGCAACATCGCCGGATGTACCGGCTCGGTGCTTTCTTCTGAGGCAAGAGGTTGTGAGGGTGAGGGTCTCTTGGACCCGTGTCTCGGCAAGGATACTGGATACAGCCTCCTCTTCCCGCAAAGGTTTTTGTTTTAAAGAAAAAAGAGCAGAAGTTGTGTCCCCGCTATTTTTGGGTCTTCAATGGATAGTCCCCCGCGAAACCCCTGTCTAAAAAAAAGCAAAAAGCGAAGAGGGTGGAAAATTGTAGGTGTAACTTCGACGTGGTCCGCTGAAAACGCCGGGAAACGGAGCTGCGTTGGAGGTGGGAGATTAGCCCGTGGGGCCTTTGAGACACATCTGAGGCACGGCGGTGCTTAAAGGAATGTCCAAATCGGCAGAAGAGTGTAAAACCTCAGAGGTTAAGAACATAAGCTCTTTGCCCCTTGACAACAAAAGCATCAACGTCTCCCTCACCCCACTCCCTCCCTCCCCTCTTTCCTGCAAACACCGAAAAAGACCCCAGTGGCTCGGGTCCTTCTTAGCTCTTCGGTATTTAGCCTCTTGACGTAAGTGGGACGGACAGCAGGATTCAAAACTTGGCTGAAGGAGACCTTTAGAGCGATTCGAGTTGCACTGAAGTCAACTGCGCCTTCGCCGGGCTTGAAATCAGTTCATTCGGTCTAAAGTGGTTGATGGGTAATAGATTCACATAATCATTAGCTTAAAATGTTCCACGGCACGGGACGGCCGATCTGACTGGCTCTCTCTCCGTGTGTGTGTGTGTGTGTGTGAGCGAGAGAGTGAGAGAGAGAGTGTGTCGTTCAACACGTGAGAATAAGAGCGCCTCTTTCGAAAGCGTCATTCCCATTTTCCGAAATAATGCTTAAGGTTGCCATCCTCGAATTTACCTGGGAACAAGCCCCATTGAACTCTGGTGGGACTTTTCTTTCTTTCTTTCTTTCTTTCTTTCTTTCTTTCTTTCTTTCTTTCTTTCTTTCTTTCTTTCCTTCTTTCGCCTTTGCTTTGTATGGGATGAAAAGCGTCCAATGGGTTAGGTGAGGGCGCTTTTAGAAGGGATGCTTTAGAAAGCTTTTAATACGCACTGGGAAATATTCCTCAAGTAGGACTGGAAAAGAATAGGAGGACCATTTGGAAAATAAGTTCCGGTATCAGCCAACGTTTGCTAGTCTGATTCTGTTTCCGAAAAGTGCTGCTTGAGGAACAATCCTATGTATGTCCTCTCAGAAATACCGTAAATTCTGCGTAATTCAACGGGGAGGCCTGAATTCCACAGGTAAATGTGTTCAGGGCTGCCGCATCATCTTATAAACTTCCACTCGGAGGCTCGCCAAAGTCCTAACCTGAGCATCTTTGGGGAACCTTGAGAGACATATTTGTACTAGTATTCGTTGGTCAGGGCTGCCAGGTAAAGGTGGGCCCATCTCAATGAACTTGGTGAAATTTTATACTGTTTTCATGAGCGGAGGAGGTAGCAAGAATCATGGCTGAGCCTTCTGAAAATATTTTAAATAATCATAAAAATATTCACCAATCCCAGTTTGCAGTATAAACTCTGAAATGGCCAGCATATATTTTCTATTCTAAAAAAACCTGTGCTTTTTGTTTTTTTACAACTTTATTTCTCATTAAAACATTCGGAACATTATCTCGGATTGTAGTTTACCGGTACACTCAGTGCATTGTATGTACAGAAGTTGTTGTTTTTGTAAAGTGTCCTCACAACGTGTTTATTTTTGTTCCCGATACTAGACTTGAATGTGATGTTTTAGTTCGAGAATCTTTTGTAAGCCGCTTTGAGGTATTTGTAATGAATAATCACACCAGTTACATCATTGGCCAATGTGCATGTCAATTCCAGGGGAGCCTGCCAGGATTGGCCAGTGTTTCCCCACCTCTCGTGTACCTGGTGACAAATATCTGCTTCCGACTTTATCAGTCGCACCTGTGACACAAGGGACACGTCCATGTCTGAGTCTTAAATCCGTTTTACCTTAAATTGGTCTGTAAACCAAACGTGAGCCCCCACCGTAGCCACTCAGAGCGGTTTTTAAAACGGCTCTATGCTTCCTTAGCCTACGTTAACACAATTCACACTAGTGAGGCAAAAATAGATTTGAGTGGAAGAACAACCAAATGCACTTTTGTGTCAGGTGTGAAAGCTCCTTTAAAAAGCCCGGGGCTTTCTAAAACCTAGCGAGGACGTTCGCACATGCGCCTGGAAAGGTGCTTGCAGGGTCACGTGGAAGCGCTCTTCCAGGAGTTTGCATCCCGCCCCCCCACACTTTAGGATGGCGATTTAACTTAGAGCTCTCTTTTCGCTGTGAGTGCTTAAACATCCGCGAGCGATTAAAATCTGCTCTGAGCGCCGCTTATTAAACACCAGTTGACTTGTTAGGTGTGCCCACCCCCAAAGTATTGGGTGCATTTCTGCCGCCTTCCCTTTGGATCTCCACATATTCTGTTTCGCGGTCTCTACTTGGAAATTTATTGACTGATTTCCGGGAAGCGGCTCGTACCTTTCCTTTGTGGTTCATTCCACGATCTGCATCCACATTTCTTTAGAGGAAACAGCGCGCTCAGTAGACTAGAGTAGGCGCGCGCGGCACTTTCGGCCCCTCCAGGAGTTGTGGAACTACAACTCCCATCATCCATAGGCATTAGCCAGTATTGCAGGGGCTGATGGAAGCTGTAGTTCAGTAACATCTGGCAGACCAAAAGTTCCACCCGCCTGCTCTAGGGAATATTGCGAGGTGCCTGTTACTGGGATATGTCCTCTCTCCTCTTTTCAGGTAACGCGGAGGAAGGAGCGACGATGCTGATGAGCAGAAAGACTGATGATGACGCCCAAAGCGGAGGGACGTCAGGAAAAACGGAACGAGAGAAATGTCTTTAGCAGGAGAAGGCAGGAAAAAAATTTATTCCGAAGAGCGGGAAAGGCACCCCACGACAAAAAGCAACAAACACAACGGACACAGATTTCTCCTGTTAGGAGTAGCGTGGAAGAATCTTGAGAGCGAATATAAAAGAAAACAAACAAACTGACAAGTGTTTTCCCTCTTCTTTCGGGCGGAGTTTTTGTTTCTCTCTCTCTTAGCTTCGTCAAGTGTTCAGATGAAAGTCTTAACGGGGACTGATTCCTAGTTTGTTTGTCTATTGTATTTCTATCCCACCTTTTCTCCCGGGAGCTCAAAGTGGCCTGCGCGGTTCTCCACCTCTTCATTTAATCCTACCCTGTGGTGTAGGGCGGGCTGAGAGCACGTGACTGGCCCAAGGCATGGGCCTAGCCAGGGAAGTGCGTAGGCAGCTGCCCCACTAAACCAAGTAAATAAATAAAAATACTTAACCAACTGCACAATTGTGTCGCAGATAACTCGGTTCTGCTCCCCATAACATAAAGCCTGCTCCCCCATAAATCCTGGCTATGCCCAAGGTCTCCCAGTGAACTTTATGGCTAAGTGAGGGATTGGAACCCTGGTCTCCCAGGTCCTAACCCAACACAGTACTCTCCAGTATTTCCCAAACTTGGGTTCTTGGACTACAATTTCCACCATCCCTGACACTGGTCTTGCTAACTAGGAATGATGGGAGTTGTAGTTCAAAAACAGCTGGAGACCCAAGTTTGGGAAACACTGCAACTACCACAGTACACTGACTCTTTGTCCTCTCCCACCATTGCCAAATGAGTAAAAGGCAAAAAAGGACGGATGGAAAGCGAGCTAAAGTCATAAAACAAAGCGAAGGACCCAGAGGCAGGCCTATTATTTTATCCTGACCTGCGTTTGTCTTTCAGCCCAGGACCAGCATGCAAGGTCTCCCCACCTCTCCCGTTTTAATCTCGGAACCGCTTTGTAAGGTTAGACAACGAGGGATGCAATTAAGTGGCTTTTAGACTCCGTACTTGGGGAGGCCCCCACTTGAGATGGTTAAGGTGTATTACTTCGAAGTAGGCTGTATTCACCCTTTCTGAGAAGCGAGGCCCTGGACATCTGCCCCCAAAGCCCTGTCCGGAGGGCACCACAGATCGTGCCTGGTGCACGAGTCCCTCCAGGAATTTGAAACCTGGTCTTCTCCCGCAAGGTCTGGCTGTCCATACCGATCAGGGGCCGACGATCAGGCCACACTAGGTAGACACACGCTCCCGGAGAGACCGTAGGTCTCATTGATTTCAGACCCAGTGGCTGAGTGCTGCACTCACGCTCCAGATCCCCTTGCCCCTCCGCCATCAGTTCGGACTTGCTTCAGGAAGCTACTTTAGGGGGGCTCAGCTCTGACGGGGAGGCTCTCAAAGGGCGATGTGAGTGGTGTTTCCTCGGGACTCTCCATACTGGTCTTATAAATGCAGGAGGACGCGGTGGGGAAGTCGGAGGTGGAGCCTTCCTGAGATAGTAGAGAGAAGGGCCTCTAACTTCAGGTTGTAGGTGGGATACCAAGTGTTAGTGCTTTCCCACGTGATACTCTCCCTGCAAGTGAATGTTGAGAATAAGGATGGGTAAAACCTTTCTCCACCCTGTGTAAGTAAGGTTTGGATACTCGCTCGCATATATATATATATATATATATATATATATATATATATATATATGGGGGGGGGCATTGTCCATCCCCTTAAGTGACCTACACATCTCTCAGACACCTCGAGACTTTACCCCTTCATTCTGCCGCGGGGGAAATCTCAAGTCAACCGAGCCCCCAGCAGCCTCTTTCCTTATCTCCAGAACTGGGTAGGATTGACCACGACCAATGCTTCCCCCATAGAAAGAGTAAGGACGCCTGCTATTAACTTTCAGTGTCAGATAACGAGAGAGAACAGAATCAAAGCCCTGTTGCATCAGGCCAATGGCCCACTTTGTCCAGCATCCCGTTCTCACAGTTGCCAGCCTGGTGCCTATGGTAAACCAGCTAGCCGACCTGAGCGCAGCAGCCCTCTGGCCACTTGTGAATCCCAGCAACTACATCCAGAGGCATACGGTCTCTGACAGCAGAAGTAAAAGATAGCCCCTGTGGCTACGAGCTATTGACAGCCAGAAAAAGAGAGGTGTGGGTTTTGCATTTGCTTCTCAAGGATGCTATTAAGAGATGCGGCCATCATCTCCGCACGTTTCAGGAGTATTCGGAGCACCCCAAAAATGTCTGGCCATTTATAAGTTGATAAATAGTATAAAAAGAAGTCTTTAAAACTGCATTTTCAACTTCAGCAGATCTCCCATTTAGAAAACTCTCTGTCATCCTTTACCCACTAGTGAAATGTGCTCTAGACTGCAATGGCATCGGAACTCTTAGGTTAGAGAGGAGTGGTTTAGGGAGAGGTTGTACGGCCATCTGCCATGCATGATTTAGTTGAGATTCCTGTATTGCAGGGAGTTGGACTAGATGACCCTCGGATTCCCTTCCAACTCTACAATTCTATGATTTCATGATTCCCCTTTCAATGCGATTAATGATTTGGGAACCTAGTGGTGGATTCTCGGAACTGGACACACGAGATGAGGAAAGCAAATCCGCCAGCTCCTGCAGATCTTCGCAGGCAGCTGTTTTGTCCTCTTCTGTTTTCTCTGTTGACCTTACTTTTAAAAATTCCTTTACCTCCCGCTAGGTGTGTGATGTTAAAGTGAAACTGTACTCCCGCAATTCCCTCCCCCCTTTCTCTGGCATCTTAATGCCAAGTGAGGGTCTCATTTAGGCAACGCGTGTCCGTTTCAAATTCTAAGGCTGCAATACAGCATACATGCTTTACCCTTGGGGGGGGGGAATGGGACCGACTCCTAAGACTTACGTGGACTCTAACATGTCTAGGATTATATTGTGAGGTTGCAATCCTGTGCACGCTGTCCTGGGGGTAGGCCCCACTGAATCAAGGGGGACTTCTTTTTAGCCAAACTTGCTAAGCGTTTGGCTAGGGACTATTTACATTTTGCGCAGGGCACACCACCTAATTAGTTAAAGGCAAGGAAACAGACAGGTCGCGTATCCATAGCAATGACCAGAGGATAAATGTCTGCTGGGAGAAGCGCAGAGATAAGTAAAGCCATGTTGCATCTGCAGCAGCACAACTGGACGCCTTCATCTGCCCCAGCTACAACAAGACATGTCTCTCCCTTATCAGACTCTACAGCCACAGCAGGTGCTGCAATCTTCCAACAGTTTGACTTCACCCCAAAAGGCGCACTCTTCCATTGTTTCCGCAGACAGATGGATACCAAAAAAAGGAAACCCAATTTCCTAAGCAGATCGTTCCAAAGCTAGACCCAGAGATTAGACTGCGAGATGAAGTGTAATTTTTGCTCACATCGAAAGAACTCTAGATTAACAAGTTCTCGATATGGCACTGGGAGTACTGGTAGCCGAGGATGGTTGTTTTTGTATGGTATCTCAAGCATGTTAAAAAACACACCACCACCAATGTTTGAATGGAACACATGCTTTATAGGAAAGGTGCTATGTTTTATCTAACTGAGGTGGAGAGACAAAGAGCCATGCTTGCCCTTTGTTCTCAGCAGGAGACATACACAAAGCTGTCTCCTCTCCCAAGGTGGAGATGAAGAGAAGAAGACAAAGTAGGACATGAGGCCAGCAACCACAAGAGTATGGGGAGGAAGATCAATAGGTCGTCACAATGAGGATTGGAGGTTCCTCTCTACCTATCCTTCGCATGCAGCCAGGTCAGCCTACAGTGAAACCTGAGTTACATCCTAACACCCAACTGGGAGAGTATGAGGACCAGTGGTGGGGGAACCTCAGGGTCAGAGCCAAATGGAGCCCTCCCGGCTTCCCTATTTGGCCTTCCAGTTTTCCTAGGCCACACCTCTTCCCGATCCACAATCCCTTCTGGTGCGTTTGCCTGACTGGAATGTGACCCTGAGGTGTGATGAGGCCAAGCTGCTTGCCTGGATGAGATATGTGTATCTGTATGTGGAAAACAAAGGTGAGAGTCACACCTGTGGCTCCTCTGTACTTCTGACAATGCCCACAAGGGCCACGTTGCCCCGGGACAGTTTGCTCATGAGGAAACGCTGCCCTTGGGGCTGAAAAAGTCCCCCCCCCCAGCCCTGGTGTTGAAGATCCCCCGAATGTATCCTCCTTACACTTCTGAAGTAATCTGAGCATATTTTCAACGGATATGAGAATGCAGCTCCCCAATAGAGCCAATAGAACAAATCCCGTTCAAGTCGGGGGAAGCGCTTCTGAGTTATTCTTAGTGTGGCATGATTTCAATGGAATGGCCAAAGTCGAACAAAGAATTTGGAAATTTGATACACACTTACTGTGGGATGTAAACACAGCATTCCCACACTTACTTGGTACCAAGTCCTATTGAACTCAACGGGATTTACTTCTCAGTAGACACGAATAGGCTTGTGCTATATGGAACATGAACGATGCACTGGATGGTGGCCATTACAGTTTCTAGTTGGAGAATTAGTAGGTAGAGTTGCTCTGCTCACTTCCCTTACATTGTATGTTTTGTTGACTATTTTTTCATTGATGGGGCTATTTCAATTTAAGGTATTTATCTACTGGGCTCCAAAAGCCAAAGGAGCCAAGGAAATAAAGAAGCGTCAAAAAATCCCGCGTTGTAAACACAAGGAAAGGGGAGCAGATCAGACAACGCGAGGACTGGAGGCATCTTCTCTGACGGTTCTGTACATATAGGTGTTCTTTCATGAGAGTAGCAGATTTCTGCCCACATTATGTAATCCTGAAAGCACAAAAGTAGAATAATACTTGTCATAGCTGGCAAAATAAATAGGTTTATTTAAAGCGTCTAAAAGAATTCACCGACGCGATCTCATTCCTTCTCCACAGCAACCTGCCAAGCACATCAGGATTGCAGGTGAGGTGCTGACTGAGACAGAGATTCTGGCACCAGCATGGCAGCCCCTTGTGCATGTTACTTCTGAGTAAACTAAGAAGTAAGTCCCATGGTGGTTGGGGCTTCCTCTCAGACAAGTGCGCGCGCAGGATTGCAGCTTTACAGTGCTTGCAGCTCGCAGCGCATGCAAAGGAAACCTGAACACTTACATCCTCAGGCGCTGCGGCTTGAAGTCTATGCAGGTAGCAGCGGAACTTCCTTCTCAGTAAAAATGGGCATTTCTTCCTGTAACCCCAGTGGATCGAGGGAACCTCTCCATTGCTGGAAGGCTTCAAAGCAGAAGTTGGACTGTTTGTGGATATTGTAGCTCTGAATGTCCTGCACAGAGCAGGGCGGTTGAGCCCCACTCTAATGCTAAAACCCTTTCATCCTATGATATGGGACCAGTGAACACTTGCACCTCCACCCTCAGTAGACCTGAATGGGAGTAGCTCCCTCCTGGATTTCAAAAGGATTCATTTTTGAGGGTGCCGCCTCTGCATCCATGTATATACTATTAAAGCACCAGGTGCTAAGTAGGAGAACTCTCGGCAAAGAATTCTGTTCCAAACCGAGATTAAAAAATAAATAAATCCGATTAATGAGCTATAATTGGTCATTTATTCCGGTCCCTGGCAACAAAGGGGAAGCGACGAGAAAGGAAAGGACTTCGGGGCCCTCGTTTTGGCATGGAAAGGAAAATCTTTCCCTCGGCCTTTTCTTCCCTGCTGGCAGTGGGTGCAAACTGACCGCGCCGAACTATTTTGCCCGCGGTTCGCACATTTTGCAGGCTGACGTCTAAACAAACAAGGATCAACCTGCTAATAGGACCGAGAGTCGAGATGTGAGGCCAGAAGAGGCTACTCTGTTTGCCCGGCAATCCGGAATTAGTGGAAGCAGCCGGTGTAAACGAAAAGATAAATGAACCTCAACAGAAGAGGCGCACACCTTCCCGTTGGCCATCAATAGAGAGGCCGGCTTCACAAACAGATACGGGCTGCAAACAGCAACATGAAATCGATTTCCTAGTTTGAGGGTGGTGGCGGCGCAGCGGGGTTGCGTGCGGAGAAGGGTCAGCCGGCTCTTTTTGGTTCTCCGCTGTGCTTTGTTGATTTCATCCGCGCTGGGGTCCCGGTCACCTTCCTTTGCACGACTCCGGCGGCTCCTCTAGCAGTATCGAGGGTTTCATTCTGGGGGCAAAATGAAATGAAAGGTCGTTTACACGAGCCGCAGTTATTTATTTATCTGTCTATTGGATTTATACCTCGCCCTTCCTCCACAAGAAAGTCCAGGGCGGCCAATGTAAAAAAAAATAAAAATGAAAACAAAACAAAACATTCTAAAACGGATTAAAGCGTTCCAGAAACAATTACGATTCGAAACATCCAAAAGCAGTTACAGTTAAAAGCGTTCTAACAGCAATTGCAATGAAAAACATCCTTCCACCCAGTGATCTCGAGGTTGCCAATAACAGTATGTGTGCATGCATGCATGCATGTATTTATTGCATCTATATCTCATCTTTTTCTCCAAGGAGCTCAAGGTAGTGTACTTGGTTCGCCCCTCCTCATTTAATCCCCACAACAACCATGTGAGGTAGGCTAGGCTGAAAGGCAGTGATTGGCTCAAGGTCACCCAGTGAGGTTCATGGCCCAGTGGGGATTTGACTTCCTGGTCCTATTCCGTCACTCTAACCACTACATTACACCATACTGGCTCTGAGTGTTTTTTTCAGCCAATGTCTGGGTAGATGTGTCGGAATGGCGTGGCTGGACCTCCTTGACTTGCCCTCAGCTATTAGGAGAAGAGTGTGGATTTCGATGGGATTTCTTGCCAAATAGTGGTGTTCACGATCGCTTAAAACGAACGGGAGCATGGTACAGTGGTATCTCGGGTTACAGACGCTCCAGGTTACATACGCTTCAGGTTATAGACTCCGCTAACCCAGAAATAGTACCTCAGGTTAAGAACTTTGCTTCAGGATGAGAACAGAAATCACGCAGTGGCAGCGCGGAGGCAGCGGGAGGCCCCATTAGCTAAAGTGGTACCTCAGGTTAAGAATGGACCTCCAGAACGACTTAAGTTCTTAACCCGAGGTACCACTGTACTGTCTTTCTCTAGTAAGTTTGTTCAGGATCGGAGACGAAACAATCTGAGCTATTGCCCTGGAAAGCGAGGGCTAGATACACCATCCTGATCCTATCTACGCTGTGTTTTAATTGTTGTAACCCGCCCTGGGACCTTCGGGTGAAAGGCGGGATAATAAGAATAAGAACAAGTGTTTACTCGGAAGCATGTTGAGTTAAGAAATATATCTTCAGAAAGAAAATGCTTGCAATAAGAGGACTGGATCTGTGTGTCCAATTTGATTCGTCCTAGAAAGGAGGGATAGCAGATCAAAAACAAAACAAAGGAAAACAAGAAGGGTTGATTCAATATTGTTTTGATCAAGTCCCCCACGGGAGTTCATCAGGGCCCCGGTATTTCCAGGTACTGCCCACAGTCACTTTGGCCAAAGGAGCAATTCGCTCTAAAACCTTTTGAAAGGTACTATAAGGCTTTGAGCTGATTTCAAAGCCCTGAAGAACAATGGGAAAGGAACATAAACCACAAACCAATAAGCCTAGAACTGTCTAGTTTTCTTGAGGAACGTGTCATATGCAGATAAACGCAATCACCAACCAAGATTTCTTTGAACAGAGTGACACCAGCAATTTCAGCGGAACACAGTATGTTCCTTTAGAATCAGTAGAATTAATTCCGCCTGCAGGAGCCCTAACAATACTTACAGTCCTATCCTACGAAGCCAATAGAAAGCAATTGGTTTAGGGCCGGACCGCCTAACTTTAAGGAGGATCGACCTGTGACTTGACAGGGATGATCCCCTGAAATTAATGGGGCTTACTACCAGCGAGGTTTAAGTGCAGGAGCTCTGATTTAAACCGATGGGGCGCCAGACTGTTTCCTGAACCTTCCTAACTTCCTTCAACTGCGAGTGTAGAAGCGCAGGGCTGATTCGATTTAGTTTAGACCAGCGCGCTTGCTAGCTTGCTTAGTTTAGTAGTTGTCCTCTCTAAAAAGGCTCTCAGAGGGGCCTGTTACCCCCAACTCTCTCCTCACTCCAGCAGCAAGTCATGCTTCATCTTGACTGGCTTGAAGGTCACAGCTGCCAAAGTCACCCGGACTGGTCGCTTCATTCCGACCAGGGCTCTGTTTTTCCACAGCTTTTCCCACCGCCTCACCTTCCATTTATCTACCCACCCCGTCACTGCCAACCGAAAGAACAGGGAAGGCCACGCCAAAGAAATAAAAAATAAATCGGGAAAGGGGGTTGCTTTGATTAAAAGTTGGTTTTCTGAAAGAAGAATGAGGTGCGAAGTTGCTGACACTTTCCCAAATATTTCAGAACAGTGTATTATTTTTATTTTTGAGGGGTGGTGGTGAAGCTGCCCTTAAAAACAGGCAGTGAAGATTTATTCGCTATGTATTCCGAGCCAGAACTTTGATTCTCCCACGCCATTTCCATTTGTCCTGAGAGGAGAAGGTTTCTTAAGCGAAGCGCTGGAGAGAAAGGGGCCGCGGAACGGCGCATTTGTAGCCTGGGCACCAGAAACCACGAGGGCCTCTGCGTGGAACTGCAAAATTTATCCAGCGGGTCATTGCTGGGAAAGAGCTCAACTGACGCCCCTGCTTTCAGTTCAGCTGTGTTGTTCTAAAAAAAGAAAAAAAAGAAAAGCAACATCAACCAAACGCTTGTCCTTCCTCACTTGACCTGTCAATAGATTTCCCCAGACCAGAAACAGAGTATAATTGATTAATCATCTGCTATTTAATCAATTTGGGCACATTATCCAAGCCTCAATAGAGATGCCTTTTCTGAGATAAGGTTGGAAAGAAAGAAAGATATATTCTTTCTCTTCTTTCCCAAGAAGAGCTTGGTTCCCTTGCTTCCAGAATAGTCTCCATCCTCAGCTGTTCTAGGTGGCTGTTTTCAGAAGGAGAGGTGAGACTGTGATAGTTTCTCTCATGGTCCTAGGCTTAGTTCCTGGCGGTACAAGACACCTGCCCCAAACCCTGCAGAGCCATTGCCAGACACTGTAGAGTCTACATTGGAGATAATACTGAGTTAAGCATACCAAAGACCTGACTCAAGTTCTTATCTTTGTCTCTTCTGACATTTGTCTCTTCTTCTCCCAGAACTCCTGCATGGTTGTCTTTCCCTCTGCCCCTTCTTTCTCCTTTCAATACATCTCACTGCTTTTTATATTATAAGCAATGATTTTAAACTAGGAATTGGTCTGTGTGCAAGGTGATACATAAAAGTAAAAAATAAATCAGCTTTGTCTCAAATGGTAGGACTTGATAGGCTGTCTTTTCCATATAAATCTGCCCATTCTCAGTGTCTGCTCCAGCTATCCCCACCCTTAAGATTATAGATGACTGCCTTTCCCAGAGAGGTCCAATTGGCATCACTACTTTTTATTCTTCCTGGCCTTTCTAGGAATGCTGCTGAATCCTTCACTTTACTGCTGGTTGTTTACATTTGTTGTTTGCTGGATTTTAATTGTTCTGGGTTGGATTCAGAATACATGACTGCACATCATACTGAAATCAATGGGACTTACTTCTTAGGACACATGCATAGGCTTCAACTGTTAGTCTGGAGCCAGCCCATCTTATTCAGCTTTTTAAAGCATAACCCTGTGTATATTTACTCAGAAGAAAAGCTCCTTTAGTTTCCTGGGGCTTATTCCCAGGAGACTGGACATACGTTCATGGAGTTAATGGTTCTTATTAATGAAAATACCTTCCTTGGAAATGCAGGCAGGAATATTTTAAATGAATAAGCTAAAGGAGAGCTATGGTAGAGCCATTTCTTAGGCACATTACCAATTTAATCTTTGCCCAGTTTGTTCAAGTTCATGTACTTGTGATTATTCAAACAGGTGTGGATTTTTAAATGCTAAAATCTTGATACAGGCAGATGTGAAGCATAAGAACAGAAGAAATATAAGAACATAGGAAGTGCCTATTTGATCAGGCCAATGGCCCATCTAGTTCAGCATCCTGTTATCACAGTGGCCAACCAGATCCTGGTAGGAAACCAAAAGGCATGGTCTGAGCACAAGAGAACTCTTTCCTGGCCCCAGTGGTCTCCAGCAACTGATACCTAAGAAGCATTGCTGCTTCTGATTGTATAGGTAAAGCAGAGCCATCACGGCCAATAGCCATTGAAGGCCTTCTCTTCCATGAAAGGAAGCATAGGTGTCAGTTATGTCAAATGAAATCCAGATTTTTCTGGGATGTGAGGGGAAGGGAAAGCTTGCTATTGTAACTACCTTAAATGAATTTCAATACCAGGAAGTTAAAATTTATGCTGAAACTCAGAATTCTAACTCTGAAAACTTGAAGCCTCAAAATACCGTAACACACACACACACCTCCATTGTTTTGTGGAGTTTTGCGCAGCAGTGATTTGAATTTCAAATATATTGTAAAAGATTTGTGTCAAGTCTAATTCTTGGAAACTCTGTATTGAGCTTTTCTGAGCTGTGTAGTTTGAAACTAACATTGCTTCGCTCCCAAATGTTGGTTGGCTAATTTGTATTTTGAAATCATTACCTCCAAAAAGCAGGGCCCCTCAGCCTAATAAAGAATTGTGTTAAAAGTTGCTAAGCAACTTAAAAGGACGTTTGCTTTCAAGAAGCTCACTTGTTTGTTTAAATCCTGATTATGTTGCATATTATTAGCTGCATTACATAAATCAACAAAGGAATCTATATTGGCAAGGGAAGAGGACATTCCTACCCTTGGCCTTTTTGCATTATGCAATTAAAATCACTTGAATTGCATGTTGAAGTTTCAACAAATATTCAACAAACATTATTTATCTCGAAAAATTCTCCAGATTATTAAGTACATAAAAGCACCAGAGGGGAGAAATAATTAAGCAGGTTTGTCATATAGTATGTGTTTATTTTAACCTTTCTTTTAAAAAAATCTTATCTACTAAGTACTTTTACAAGACACTAATTATATTCTTTCTGAAAAGAATTCTCCAACACCCTTCAGTGCTTACACCCTTTAATCATATCTCATTACATCTACCTAATCCATCTTTTTTCACATTGCCAGTGCTCATTAACAGTTTTAAAAGCCAGTCCTGGACATTATCATCCTTGATTTCAGAATCACAACTGGTACCAATAATATTTTATGCTTAAAAAAGAAAATAAGAGATGATTCTGGTTTGGAGATCACTTTCCCCTTTCCCTCCTTCTTTTCTGCTTTCCCTTTTTTTGTATCTATTAAACAAGATGCTGTGAGTGATAATACAAGAGAACTGTGTAGCGTTCTTTCCCCCAAGAAGAAGTTAATTTTATAAGCTGCTTCGATGGTGGATCAACAATTCCTTTGAAGGTAAATGATCCTTGACTAACATTTAGCAGATATTGTGCTTCACAGATGTTTGATTGGCAATTCATGTGACATCTAGTAAACAGCATGGGTAATTCATTGGCTCTCTGCATGTGTGCAAGAGGGGTGGGCTGGGGTGACACAGAGCACTGGCTAGCAAATGGCCCTCTTTCATTCCCATGCTAAGTGTATGCTTCGTAGGGCTGAGAAATTCACGGAAAATACTGTAGCGCCAACATTTGTTAACCAGAACTGATTGAATAATTGATCACCATTCTTTCTTTCTTTGTTCTTTCTCTTTTTAACATGATAGGAGCAGCTTGTAAGCCTGTGTATACATTCTCAAAGACTGCAGAATTGCTTTTGCACCAAGAGATATACATATTGTGCATGTGTGTGCATGTATAGTAAGGTTGCTGTCACGCTGCAGTTTGTGTGGCCACCAATAGGTGGCCATGTGAACTGCAGTATGATGGCAGAACTGCAGGTGGGTGGCCCAGGCAGGCAGGCAGAGCAGGTGGAGTGACGGGCAGACATGGGCAGGCTTTATGGTGGGTGGGTGGGGGGAACCTGTTAATTAAGGATTTTGTATTGATTTACTTGATTTAGGGGGGTAGCTGCTCCTCCCTGCCCCCTAGCTATGCCCATGTGGGCAGAGCAAGCAAACTGCAGAGGAAAGTGCAGGACAGGCCCCACTTTGACCTCTGATGCCTCCACTGGTGCGAAGGAGGGGAACAGAAAGGAGAAAGTCTCCCCTTCACCACGCCCAATGCTGATGCGGTCACATTCTGCCTGCAACCACTGCCACTGGTGGAGTCTCCCCATTTCCCTCTCAAATGCTGCTGCCAGGACTCCTTATTTTAAAATGCAGGTGTTTCTTTCTCTGCAGCAGCAACTGTGCTCTCCCTGTAGTTACCACCTCTGCTGTGTGTGTCAGTGTGAAGTTTCTCCCCCACACCACCGCTGGAAATGAGAGATGAAAGCCCAGGTGAAGTCAGAGAGGGTGTTGAAGAGACGGGTGGGTGGGTGGGTCTGGCTAGGCGCAACGAGTTTGGTAAAGTGTGGACGGGGGTGCTGGTGAGGTGTAAAGGTTTGCAAGATAAAAGAGGGTTGGCAAGGGGGTAGCAAGTAGGTAGGTGGGGTTTGTGAGCCATGTGAGCAGGGGTGAAGCCCCTAGTGTGTGTGTGTGTGTGTGTGTGTGTGTGTGTGTGTGTGTGTGTGTGTGTGAAGTTCTTCTGCAATGCTTTCAGTTATACACCGTGCTGGCTAATTACATACACCATGCAGTAATGTTTCTGCTTGCTTCTTGCAAAATTCTCTCACACAGATATGACTTGTGAATGCTCCATATGTCACGTAGTGTAGGAACAGTCTCCCTGGGAATGAACCCCAAAGACTTCCTCTACAGTCTGATTCAAAACACAAATAAGTCAATGACTTGAATGGAATCAAATTTAGTCCCACTGATGAGTGTCTGGCATCTTGAGCTTGTTGATATATGAAGCTACAGCAGCGCAGAAAGCAACTGATTTGGGTTTATTTATAATGCTATGCAAGTATTTCCACACCACCTAGAAAGCTAAGTTTAGCCCTGTTGTGCTGCTGTTTCCCCATTGCAGTTCCAGTGTAACAGCTTACCACAATATATCAAACATAGACGGTTGTGTAGATGATGCTCAGCCTTCCCCAACTGGGTGGCTTCCACATGTGTTGGACTGCAGCTCTCCACATCCCTAACCATTGTTCATTCTGGCTGGGGCTGATGGGAGTTGCAGTTGAAAAATCCAGAGGACACCATAGCCCAAAGATCTTTGGGATGATCCATAAGTGTCATTATCAGTTCTGCCACATGATGATAGTAGATGTATTCTATTCTTTAACCCCTTGGTACACTGGGACACGTGGGTTAAACCACAGAGCCTAGGACTTGCTGGTCAGCGGTTCAAATCCCCGTGATGGGGTGAGCTCCTGTTGCTCAGTCCCTGCTCCTGCCAACCTAGCAGTTCGAAAGCACATCAAAGTGCAAGCAGATAAATAGGTACCGCTCCGGCGGGAAGGTAAACGGCATTTCTGTGCGCTGCTCTGGTTCGCCAGAAGAGGCTTAGTCATGCTGGCCACATGACCTAGAAGCTGTATGCCGGCTCCCTCGGCCAATAAAGCGAGATGAGCACCGCAACCCCAGAGTCGGACACGACTGGACCTAATGGTCAGGGGTCCCTTTACCTAACATTGTGACATACTTTACTGTACTTAGTCTCTTGGCTTTATTTGAAACATTGTACATTGTATTGTAGTGGCTTTTGAAAAGAAGATAGATTAGATACATTTAAGAATATAGTACTTCTGAGAGTAGTTTACTCCTTTTTGTTGAAATCAGCAAGTGGTCAAGCCACTGTAGATGGCAAAGCAACAGAACACAACAGCCCAATCCTCATCCCATTTAAGATGAAGTATTTGGATTGAAGCCATCATTGGCTTGTATCCAGGTACATCGGGTGAACTAGGCAGCAGCGTTGACTGCCTATAAAGAGCCAAATGAACCTCGGATGCCATGGATTCAGCTGTGCCCATAGCCAGCTAGTTAGGCAAATGGTCAGCTAATAGTGGCTTGTATCTGCCCCCTGAAGGATCCTGTGAGAATCATTGCTAAGAAAGGAAAGCAAGAGGGAGAAAGAGAGAGAAAGAGAGAGACCAAGCAACCAATTCTGGAACGTGAAGGGGTACGTTCAGTTATTTTAGCTTATTTTTGTTAATAATATGTTGAGTTCTGAATAGAGAGATCATGGGAAACTTTATTTATTCAGTTGAATATTTATAAACCAAGCTTGCATAAAAATACAAGGTGGTATGCATTAGACACCATTACAATAAGTGCAATTAAAAATATCAATGAAGACATTAGTAAATACTGGTTGAATAAAAAGAAATTCAGATTTCAAAGGCCTGCCTGAATAACACTGTTTTTAAGAGATATCGAAAACAAAAGGCAATAATATTCCTGCTTGAACTCTACTAGCAGAGGGTCCCACCCCCCAGGAAACATATGTAGGAGAGTTGATGCAAGTTTATTTGGCAAAGAGCAACAGCCGTTAGGGAAGCGATCAAGGTGACACAGGCTTATATAGAGATATTTCCTTTCCTTAGTTTTACATATGCATAGAAGATGAGTCAGGTACACACCGAGAGATGAAGAACGAGATGCCTGTCTTATGAGGGCTGGATGCCAAGTTCATCATGACTATACCCAAGGATGAGCCCTATCTCTCCCCTCTCAGCCCACTTTCAGCCTATCTCACCAGGTTGCTATGAGGATAACATTTGTGAGGAGGAGACCAATATATAAAGAAATACTACCTAGATCTCTGTTCAGAATGCTGAGAAAAAAGAAATGGGAAACTAGCAATAACCCTTTCATGCCTGGTAACTCTTACTTTCAAAGGACACCATTCCTACAGAGAGATAGGAACACAGGAACATAGGACCCCACTGCCTTTTGCCATCAGACCATCTAGCTCAGTATTGTCTACACTGACTGGCAGCAGCTCTCTAGGATTTTCCATGGGGTTATCTTCCAGTCCTACCTGGAGATGCCAGGATCGAAAGTGGGACCTTTTGCATGTCAAGCAGTTCTATGTTTGCCTTGCAACATGTAGTTACAGGGAACCAGGCAGAGGGCCTTCTCGGTAGTGGCGCCCTCCCTGTGGAACACCCTCCCACCAGATGTCAAAGAGAACAACAACTACCAGACTTTTAGTAGACATCTGAAGGCAGCCCTGTTTAGGGAAGCTATTAATGTTTGATGTATTACAGTATTTTAATATTTTTTTGGAAGCCGCCCAGAGTGGCTGGGAAGCCCAGCCAGATGGGCGGGGTATAAATAATAATATATTATTATTATTATTATTATTATTATTATTATTATTATTATTATTTAGCTCTGCCATTACATTAAGGTTGGCTTAATAGAGATCAGTAGGACTTATTTAGGAGCAGAGCATAAAAGCCATAAAATATGTATCACACACACACACACACACACACACACACACACACACACACAGATATAGAAATTGTTTTGCTTCTGTCATCTGTTCTGCTGCTAAATTGTGGTAGTTCTTTTCACTTGCATTGGTCATGATGTCATCTTTTGTTAGCGAATCATTTCAGATTTCCAGGAGCTTGGTTTAAAGACCATTCCCTTAAAAAAAATCATTCTAATTTTCCTCCATGCTGCTATATAGTGGGTTTAGTGCTTAGCATCTGACATGTTTTCTCAACTACTGGTTTATAATGAAACTGCAAACATGAACATACTCAGGGGAATGTGATAAAAGCAACAACAACAACAGCATCCCATGATCTCTGCAAAGTAAATGGCAGCTCTAAAATTGTCACATCTGGATCAAAAATATTTCATCTGCTCACCTAAATAAACAAAAATAAACAGAGATAATTAGGATCAAAACTCAATGAATGTTTATTTTAACAGCTTCTTGTTTCTCATTAATTATTGGAATGGGACATGAAGACCTAAATTCTTAATGTTTGCTTTGCATAGTGTAAAAACAAGAGCAACATAAAACAGATAGGACAGATTGGTAGCTTTCTTACCAGGTAATTTATGATTAAGTTCTCTTTGTGAAACACGAGCGTCTTCCACACTTCTGCAATGATGAGTGCAACTCCATAAATCCAACAGATTGTACATAGGGCTGCTGGGAGGCAGGTTCTCTGCATGGAGTTCAATGTGACTGGTTGCATTCATGTTAAAATAAAGAAAACCCATTGCCATTTTAAAAATATAGCTCATGATAATCATAGCAGTGTGTTCAATACAGTGCACATAGATAGGATTTATCCATCTGCCTGACCATCTAAGATAGCTATCATACATCTGAAGGAAACAAATATCAAAGTTAACAGTCAGCACATGAAATGTATTTACCCAAATGTGTTTCTCTAAAAGAGGAATGGGGTGGAAGAAGAGTTTAGGAAGAGATGAGTCATGATTAAAGCTGGTCATGCAGGAGGTGGGACTAGTGACAACTCTCATCACCTCTGACTATTGGCTATGTTGGCTGTGGCTGATGGGTTTTGGAGACCAGCAACACCTGCAGGGCCACAAATTCACCATCTCTGATATAAAGGGACTCAGATTTAGCATTCTAGAGGCATGAGCAAGCCAGTCTCCCTCCCTTTCCCTCCCAAATACTCTCTCTGGCAAAGGAGTTACTGCTATGCCTTTGGAAGGTGACCACTGATAAAGGTGGTCCACAGAAGCTAATCATGTGCAATGTTGAGTGGGAGTTGCAACAATATTCACACTGGGAGGCCAAGTCTGTGGTGCATCCCTGTTCCACTGGCTACTCCTGATACTGGTTTTCAATTTTGTTAAGTTTTTGAAAAAAATAACCACACACACACACACACACACACACACCATATCCTATGTAAACTAGTCTCACTGGGACTCTAGAAGAAGCACGTAATATAAATCAGCAATTCAATAAAACCATTTACAAGTTCAACTAATACAGAAACCAAACCCTCATGCAAGCAACATTGTGACATAAACCATCAAGGTACTCCTATTTATTTTGCTGTTGTGTACTATAAAGCATCCCCTAATTTACATGGGGGTTACGTTCTTGGCCCCTACACACATAAGCGATATTGTGTGAAGTGGGGAACACCCTCTAAACAACTTTTAAACACCCTCTCTGCCGATCTCTCTCAAATACCTACAAAAAAAATACTGTATACAAAAATATCCACAACTAGAACTGAAGCTCTCAGGCTGGTTGGAGGCTGGAGGACGAACTGGAAAGCGGCTACTGTTAGGTGGGGAAGCTAAGCAGCATAAACAAAGCCTTGCTGTGCCTCTGGCCTCCTCGGAGCTTCCTCCACCCTCACTGACATCCACTTCGGCCTCCAGGGAGTGTCTCCTCTCAAGCCGCAAGGACTCTCTCCAGCTCTTTCTCACCATTTTTGGATTTGAATTGAATTATTTATGTGTTTCTCAGCACTGTGTGGGGTCACAAGTAAGTGGGATGGGTGACACTTGTATCTCTCGGGGCACCATGTTCCAAAGAGTGGAATTAGGCTCCCATCCTTTCCAAAAGGCAATCATCCAGAGCAGGTGTCAGTCATCAATTGGATGCCTGGATGTGTACACAGCAGTGAAAGAGCAGTGGACAAATTCATGGACATCTTTCTAAAATTGTGGTCTATGTGCTCTTGCATATGGCAGCATGTTGAGTAGCCTGTGATGTTCTGCAGGGTTCCCTGGCTCTATCTAGGACTGTGATACCAATCAAAGAAGCCACAGTCTCCTTGTGGAACTTCCTGCACAAAGAGATTCACTGGCCAACCTCTCATCACTTTTAGACGGCGGGCTATCGCGATGTTGTGTGCACTGAGATTGGTCTGTGAAAGTTACAAAAACAACAACAACCACTAGACGTTTGAAAATCTCTGCTTTTAAAATAATGTCTGTTGGACCTGTTTTTACTATTGATTGAAATGGTTTTACGCTGATTTTATGGCTGTTTATGCAACATGTCAGCCACCATTAGTCTTATCAAGCATCTACTGTGAGCACATGAAGAGAGCTGTGGGGCCACATCCCCAAGCCCAGCCTTCAACATATCTGCCTCCAGGCGTGCTAAATTGAATAAAATATTTGGGGGGTGGAGCAAGCCCCACCCCACATAATCGATCACATGACATGGCACACACACACACCATTGGAATGGCAATGCCCATCAACATTCCCCCCCCCCCACTGAGCAGAAAGGTCTGAAGGGGGATTGTAAATACATTTGATTAAGTGCATGTACGGGCCTCTCCATAGCTCGAAAACCCCAATCATTCAGGGTTCTTAATTGCTGGGAAGTTGAAGGCACTTAAACTCCATCTTCAAACCTTCCTGCTCAATACAATAAGATCCAGGGTAGAGTAGGCAGGATGATTGGAGAGAGGCTCATGTATGTCATCCCATGCTTTCTGCAAAATAAGGTAGTGGTGCACTTGGTCTAGCCAAAGTTAAGCCCCCCTGAAGCCCCCATTGATTCCAAAGGCAACAATTTAAGAAAAGGCAGAACTTTCTCACAAAATTCAATGTGATTGCAAGTGCTAAATTCTGACTGGATTGTGCATATGGGTTACAATAATTTATTAAAGTTGCACCAATTTACTTAAGATACATTCTCCCTGTCACAATAAGCCTTTGTTTTAATTGGCAACCAATTAAATATTAGAAGTAATAATTAAAAGAGAAAGATATGTTTGAGCTACCTTAATACTGCCCTGCACCCTGAATTGTATTTTTAAAATAATAATAAAAATAAGGAACAGGTTCGCAATATTTGGTTAAAATTCCTGTCACATGTCTTGTTTCAGAATTAAGCTAATCATACCTTGTGGAGCTGAGCGTGTTTTCTTTCAGATTTGGTCACAGGTCCTAGTACTAAATTAATATAATCATAGCCTTTTGTTCTGCTGGGAATAAAATAGTTGTTTAATTAAACATGCCAGTTGTTTATAATATAATGTTTCAGAAAAACTTGTTTGAAAGGAAAGATAAAGATTTATATCAAACATTTCAATCTGACAAGTAAATTACATTTCCTCTGCCATAACGAGAGGTAAAGCAGAAAATAATGATTACAACATCTGTAACTTGCGTTGTTCCTCAGAGGAACTGAGCACTTGTTCTCATTATTCAGAGATGTGATATGCATTTGCCTACAAAGGTGACCTTTACACTCTAGAGATTAAAGCAGCATGTTTTTCCACCTTTAAAATAGAGCTCCATGGTTGATCTTCAAATTCTTTGCATCAACTTATAACCATTGCTTTCCAATGAAGTATTTCATGGGGAGGGGGTGGGAATACACACAAAGAGATGAGTAAATGACTGTATTAAAAATGCCAAAAGATTTATTTTTTGTCTATGGATTTACATTTATTAAAACAGAAATCACCAGTATAGCACCGACAGTGTGGTGCACTGGTTAGAGTATTGGACTAGGGTTACACCCACACCATACATTTAAAGCATGTTTAAAGCATTTGGCTTCTCCCAAAGAATCCTGGGAACAGTAGTTCACACCTAACAGAGCCACAATTCCCAGCAGTCTTAACAAACTCCAGTTCTTAGGATTCCTTGGGGAAATGTGGCCTAAGACTGAGGAGACCCTGGTTCAAATACCCATTTAGAAAAAAACCCCCAAAACCTCACACAAAGCACACTAAATGTGAAATTGTGGTTGAAATATACAGTACAGTGGTACCTCGGGTTACATACGCTTCAGGTTACAGGTTCCGCTAACCCAGAAATATTATCTCAGGTTAAGAACTTTGCTTCAGGATGAGAACAGAAATCGTGCTCTGGCAGCGCAACGGCAGCAGGAGGCCCCATTAGCTAAAGTGGTGCTTCAGGTTAAGAACAGTTTCAGGTTAAGAACAGACCCCCAGAACCCGAGGTACCACTGTACTAGGACTAGAGCTGCTTAGAATGTCTGTATCTGTATGCAGGACTCTTTCCTCCAACTCAAATAAAATGGGTATCCAATGCACCTGTTGTTAATTACTGAGAACTGTGGGAGACATTTTACTGGTTTACTGCAGTGAGCTTTGCCTTTTGACAAGCATTTGTTTGACATATTGTATTTGTTCATAACGGAACTAAATTAGAATACTTTCGATCACAATCCTAAACCATTGATCTAGCTCCTATTTTTCCATTGCCATCATAATAACATGTTTTGTGACACTGTGCTAGCAAATATTTTAAGCTATCATTGTGTAAAGGAGACAGGAGATGAAGTTTCATAGAGGTTTTGTTCAATTCAATGCAGCTACAGCGCTGAATACCACCCCTAGAGTTAAGAGTGACCAAGTAAGGTACCCAAGTTTGCTGATGACATTAAATTATCCTGGGTGGTAAAAGATAGGGGGAGTTGTTGTTGTGAGGGGCTCAGAAAGAATCTCTCCAAACTGAGTGAATGGGCACAAAAATGGTAAATATGGTTCACTATAAATAAGTGTAAAGTAATGCACATTGGGGAAAAGCATCCTAACTGCACAATACAGGCACATAAATCCTGATGGAGCCTGAACTGGTGTTGGCTGACTCGATAAGAATTATTAGGCCATGGTACATGGTTCAATGAAATCACTTACCCAGTGAGAGAAAAAGAAATGCAACCTCCAAGTTAGGAATTAATAGGTAAAGAGTCAAAAATAAAACTACCAATGTAAGGTTACCAGATTTTTTTCAATGAATCCAGGGACACTTTAATTAATTAATTAAAAACTACACGTTTGGGACGTTGATGCTGCAGCGATGGCGGTGGCAGAGGAGTGGCCGCTGCCTTGACCTCAACCGCCACGCTTCCCCTTCCTCCGAGGCTTCTATCTCCTTTCTCCATGAGTCTGGGCAGTCCCTGAGTTGTTGGTTCTTCGGTCCTGGTGGTGGGGAAGTGATGTGTGGTGGGTCAGGCATGGAAGGCAGAGAAGGAGGGCCAAGAGAGGCGGCGGTGAGGCTTGGGCAGTGTGATGCCTCCCTTCCCATCGGAGCAGCCCCAATCCCATTCCTACTTGCGTGCAAGCAGGAGGGGGCGGGCATTCCTCAGCTGGGAAGGGAGGCTTCCCATTGCCTAAGTGAGAGATCCCTGCCCTCTCCTGCTTGCACACAAGCTCTGATAGGCAGCATGAAGCCTCTCTTCACAGCTGAGAGATCCCCACGCCGACCCTGCTTTTATGCAAGTAGGAGTTGGGAGGCTGCTCTGATAGGCAGCATGAAGCCTCCCTTCATAGCTTAGTTGCTGGGGTCAGGGAAGGTGGAGGCTGCATCTTAGAGCCCCTGCACCACCATCATATGGGGACTTCTGAGCAGCTCCTGAAGCCAGCCAGAGCCAACTGCTCCAGGCTGCTGAGACTGCCGCGGCTGCATTTCCCGGGGACATTAGATGAAATCTGGGGACATTCCGGGGACGGAATTTGACCGGTGACTTATTCGCAAATCTGGGGACTATCCCCGGGAAACGGGGACGTCTGGTAACCCTACCAAGGCCATAATGGCTTTACACAAATCTGTGATGCAACCACACTTGGAATGCATGTACAATTCGGTTGTACTCAAACTTCTTCCTCTTCCATTCCTCATGTGAGAGATATAAAAATATCCCACAGTACTTAACTCAAGTACTATGGTCATTGTTTTAAACCACCACTTCCCCCTTCCACTGTTCCTCTCTTCTTGCTCCCATGCCATGTCCACTGCTGTTGTGCAAGCTGCCTTCACTTTTGCTCTCCTACCCTACCCTACCCTACCCTACCCTGACTTCATGTAAATTTAGGGTTGGGATGGGGTACCACACGCCCTTCAATAGGGGCTGCATGCTGACATTCTCACAATTTTATTGTAAATAGAGAAAAAAAGGTAGATTTACTAGTTGAAATTCTACCATGATCTGAAAGTGAAAGAAGAGCCAAGTGGACCAAGAACCTTTAAAAAGTGTGTGTGTGTTTGTAATGAATTTCAGTGATATATTTTGTCTGACGAATGAGGTCATACGACTTCAATGCAATCTTATCACAATAAGTTCATTTGTCAACATTCAAGTGAATTGTGTGTAGAGGGGAGAGCACGTGGCTTAGAAATAATTTCTAGTCCTGACAATGTGTGTCTGTCACTAAAGCAGTCTATTCCAAAACAGATACATCACAGCAGTAACGAGAAAAGAAAGCCTGGTTTAATTTGAACATGCATTTATCTTCATAAAACCCAAGCGGTTCTCCAAGGATGTCATTTTACAGATTTGCCTTGGACCGATTTAAAATCGGCACATATGCTTTATTTTCTTGTGCACAACAGGAGTGAAGATGGGTATGATTTTCCCCCTTTTGCAGGGGTGAAATAGGTTGCCTGTCAGTTGGATTTAGGCGACAGTCTGTCTGCAGGCCGTAAGATGATCTGCATAGTGCCAGAGGAAAGCGGGCAAAATTCCTGGCTTGCAAGTACAGATACTGATCTACCTTAGCCACCTAAACAATGCCTCACCTGTTTGCCTTGTCCATACCTTATTTTACGCAGTCTAATGCTTGTTTTGTTTGACTTTTCTTTTATTTCTGTGGATCTGAGCTTTGATACACTTTGGGGACTACATAAACACAGTGTTGTACTTGAACATCACCATACTTCACAGTACTCTGGTGGCTTAAGACCACCACCCCCTCAGCAAGAACAGCACTGTTATTGAAAATTATGAGCCCAGGACCAAATAAGTAGGCCACATACGCCAGTGTTTGATCTACCAGACGAGTGTCCAATGACATTGAATGTGAGATTCTACTAATTACTGCACTGTGTACCCTCAGTTAAAATTTCTTCCACTGGAACTAGTAAAAGGCTTTCTATTTTTATTAATTATTTTCCAGTGGCTGATAGCTAGGAGATAAGTTACTATAGCGTTTAGAACTCTATCCACTCATTTTCCAGACAGAAGTATGTCGCTGTGTACAGCCTCTTTCACATAGGAATGAAACAGAAAACTCAGTCCACTTTCTCAGTAAAGTATAATATAAATATTTTACCACCATTCATTATTGGCTTGCTGATAGCTAGTTCAGCTTTGCCAACAGGAATCGGAGGGGGTTGTGTGCGCCTTGTAACTATATTTGTGCTGGGAAGCGTGGAGACAAATATCCGTGCAAAACAAATGAAGAAAATGGAGGCAAACACATACACACACACATCCTCAATGGAAACTAAACAAGCATTTCTCTAAAGTGCTGACACTTGGTATTATTTAATTTGCATACAGCACATTTCACTTGGGCTGGAGAACAATTAAGTTAACAAATAGCGAAATCATCTGTACTCTTAGGGATAATTTAACATGACTTGATTTTAAACTGTTTTACTTTGGCGTTACAAGGAACAGTCTCTATTTCATGCCAAAGCTCATCAATTTAAATCAATGGAAAACACTGAGACTGTAATGAATTGTGAGATGAATGAAGCAGGACTGAAAGCAAATATTCTGGCGACTCAAAGGATTGGCCTGAATCGGGCTGTTATTTGAAATACAGTTAAATATAAGAGGCTGGTTCTTCATTTATGTTGTCATATGAATAAGAAGTATTTACGTTCACAGTGGTAAAATTTGGACAGTGGTAAAATTTGAAAGAGGCTGAACACATTCACAGTGGTAAAATTTGGAGTTCAGGTACTCATGGAGTAGTCCCCAGGGCCATAACTGACCCCCAAGGAGAGTCCAAAAATCAAGGAAGCTATATTGATTTATTTTATATGTGGGGTGGGTATAAAACACACACACACACACACACACACACACACACACACACACACACAGAGTGCTACCTCGTCAAAGAGCATAATACCTAGTTTATAATGCCTGTGGCATAATGGTACACTCCTGTGTATAAATTGCCTCTGAGGAAGCTCCATTGGTTTCACTGGTGCTTACTTCTGACTACATAGGCTCAGATTTAAAAAGCTTGAACAAAAGATCTTCAGCCAGCTGCAGTACATTTGGCTTTTAACTGGAAATGTAAATAGTCTGAAAAGAATTGCTACTATTTAGACTGCTAGTGTGAAGAAGGAACACCATCAAAGAAATGGAAAGATGTATCCAGCCTCTGCTTGATTATTTTCTTCATTCTCTGACTTCCTCTGTTCTAATCTGTCACAAATAATAGTAAAACTTGAAAGTGTCATGATCAGATCATTCACTTGACGCAGCAAGAAGGATTTATTCATTACCCTGAAACTCCGGCAGATGACATCATTGTTCCTGCTCAAAAAAAGCTGCACCCCCTCCCCCCAATGTCTTCTTCACTACACCACTCTTCATAATGTTACAGAGGTGACATTCATCGCAAGAAAAATGTAACTGCAGAGTTTGGAAGCACAAGCATACAGAATTCTCTAAATTATCCCATGAGTCTTCATTTAAGCTAGTTAATTTGGAACACAGTGCAACTAATTTACCTTAAAGTCATGGAGGACATTTAAAAACAGCCATCTAATCAGATGTTCTGATAAAATGGGGATGCATTTTCTATTGTTTGCATAATTAAATAACCCCATTGGACATGAAGAGTGAATCTGAACCATCAAGAACCTTAAGAAATGTCCATATACTTCTTTAGGATTGTGGTGTATGGATCCAGTGCATGACTGATAGAAGGTTAATGGAGAGTGTAATTAGAAAGCTCTAATATTGATCACTGTTTCAAAAATTCATTCACTTGGGAGCTGCATACAGACAAAGATCTGAAGCAGCTTTGGAAGACTGCAGTTCACAAACCACTTATTCCAGTGAATAGAATCCCTAACAGTCTGAGCAAGTGGACTGCAAATGGTCCCTATGAATTTTAATCCTGAGCATTGACATGAGAAAATCTCATTCACTAGTTGACACCCGTTCAAGCCCAGACTATAGATTGTTCATGGTAGAGATGCATGGATGGATGAATCAGGTTCCAACCTGTGTCACTTTCAACTATATTTTTCCCTCAGTCTACACTGTTCCATTTTTTGCTTGTCTTTGCCACTTACGTTTTTAGACCTTCCTCTTTTTTTACACAGACACCCACCCACCATTATTCACAATTTTATAAGGTGGTGCTAGGGATTCCTTTGAAATTTGCTCTTCCTTTACACAGATAGCAGCTATCTTGGGAGACACTATGTAATCCAGTAGTGTCCAAACTTTTTTCAAAGAGGGCCAGATTTGATGAAGTGAAGGGCCGTGAGGGCCGACCAAAGGGCCAACCTTTTTTTTTAGGATTGAAGTTGTTGAGGTTTTTTTATAGGATTTTACCCCAGAAAATAAACTGCCACAGAGGCCAGATTAAATCAACTGGTGGGTCGGATTGGGCCTCCGAAACGGACTTTGGACATGCCTGATGTAATCCTATCCCAATCCCTTGCAGCCACATTTTTAATGCCAGTGTGCTTTTTTAATGCCAGCTGGGCTTTCTAGCTGTTTGCAGCAGCTTTTACCAGTGGAAAGAAAGCCTTCAGACTTCAAAGGCAGCCCTTGGACCACCTTGTAAAACCCAAGGACTGCAATACGAAAATTCAGAGAAATGCAGAATAAGCTGGGAAACTATGTTCTCATCTGCACAGTGGTGCAGGAGGTGTGGATCAGGTCAACTAACTCCTAAATATGGTGAAAACAAATTTCTGTCACATATCTTTTTTAAAAAAATAATATTTATTGCTTTTAAAGATTACAGAAAAAGAAGAAAAGAGAAAATTTAAAGACAAACGAAGAAAGAGAAAAACAAAAAAAACCCAAAAAGTGAAAAGACACCACAATACAATACAGTATACAAATAATATAAACCCCAACCCAATCCCATTAAGCTAAACACATAAATAAATCTAAACAAAACAGTTTAAAATACATCTTTCCTTTTCCATATTCTATCCTTCATTTCCTTGTTTCCTTGACTTCCTCACATCTCCCTTTTTGTATTCCCATTCTTCTAATTATTTCAGCAAATCCTTTCCATCTTTCTCTGTTTTTTATCGTCTTGTAAATAACATATTTTTTAACCTTATTTCCCTTTAAAGCTAAATTACTTATCTATTCCTAACTTCTTCTAACATTTCTACTAAATCCATATAATAACATTCCACGATTTTTCTAACAGTCATTAATTTTGCAAAATTTCTAAATAAAGCTTTAGCTTCCCAATCTTCCTCCACCCTCTCCTCTCCCTGGTTTCGGATTCTGCCAGTCCTTTCCGTCAAATCCATATATTCCATCAACCTGGAGATCTTATGTCTGAGGCTCTTAATTCTTTTCCAAGTCCCTTCTGCGGATCTTCTTCATATTCTTTGATGCTCAGGAGCAAATCTCGGGAAAACTCCAACCAAACAGAACTTTTGTTCCTTCTGAACAGCTCAGCCAAATTTCCATACTTGAAACTAAGGTCCATAGGGTATTTCAGAACGTATTTCAGGATTCCTCCAAGTCCATAGGCCCCCACAGCTTCAAGCTCCTCCAGGCCCCAACCCATGTCCCAGATGTCAGTTAATCCCTGGATGAAGGGGTCTTTCCAACTTTCGTTCTTCAGTCCAAGCCAGGGTCCCATCCTCAAGCTCTGGTTTTTGCTAAAATCAATCATGCAGGGCCTCCATTTGTAATCCTCAATTTGCCTCTGTAGAACTGAGGATCCTTCTTGAGTTACTTTAAGTTTCACAACGGCATCTTTCTCCTTTTCCTCCACCATTTGTCTTGCCAAGATATTTTCCTGTACCAAGTCCATGTTGTTGCTTGCTTTTTGATTCAAGTTAGTCACTTTCTGTTCCCGGCTGTCAAGTTTAAAGATCATGTCATCTACATTTTTGTGCAGCTGTTCAAGTGAATGATTTATTTTGAATAATGCAGTCACAATACCTTCTCCTATCAGCATTTTGAATAGTCCAAGGTCAATCTCTGATTCTCAGAAACTTTATCTTGCAGCTGGAGTTTACCCTGTTACACTCCTGTAACAGTTTCACATGCTCCCTCTAGAGGGAAGCAGTTTCAAATTGTATCAGTTCTTTCAGTCACAGAAACAGTTTTGATTTTCAGTTATTTTTCACCCTTTAATGAACTCAGAAGAGATCAATGGAAACAGTATCTTTCTAATTTTAAGTATCTGTCAAATCCGTTCTGTCAGTGAACCTTCCCCAAACGTCATCAGGCAGACCGTCCCCAGGTTCAGAGCAGTGGTAGTTTACTTTTCCCTCTCTCCTGCAGGTTCTCCCTAGGTCCACGGCTTCCCCCCTCTTCTCCTGCTTCCAAGGGGGGTTTGATATTTTTAACCAGTGGAATTTTAATCCTTTATCCAAAAACTTTCAGAGACTTTAGTTTGTAACGCCTTTGCTTCAATCTATTTACAAAAACGGGAGGCGGACTTCCTGTTTAGAGCCTTCCCGCTACTTTGCCAAATTAGAATATCTGAAGATCCAAATTTTCCAGTCTACTCACGGGTAGTTGTTTAAAGTCCAATTGTCCACAGGAAAAAGTCAGCGCTCTCCGGCAACAGCAATGCGGCTTCACTCCGTGAAAGAAGCAGTCGATTCAAAGCACCGCGCCACTCACCCCACATCGCTCCGGATCCCCAAAACAGGGTTTCCCCGCGAGTAGGGGAGGCACAAGAGGTGCCAGCCGAATCCCAAGTTCACAGGCTTCTCCCGCCTGTGATTTCTGTGGGTCTCCGCCTTCGCCGTGGCGGTCAGACCCTGCTTTTCACGGAGCGAGTTCCTCCCGATCGGAGGAGCTCCGCCATTGCTGGAAGCGTCAACCCGGAAGTTGTTGCAAATTTCTGTCACATATCTGGTCCACGGTGAACAAATTGGTCATGTGAGAACATTGTTTGAGTCCAGATCACCACCGTTCCAAAAGTAACACCTAATCTCATCCTAGGCATGCCATTTCCATCACCTGGAAACTGAAATACAGGATTTAGGAGGCATCTGAGAAGCCTACCACCCGGAAAGAAGGTGAAGACTGAAGGGCTCCATTGCAAAAATTTTGACATTGGTTTGGACTGAGGCATGATCCTGCACAGACCGCAATTCTGCATGTGCAACTGTCCCACACTTTCCTCCTCTAGCTTCAGATCCCCACATCCTAACCTAGGCTGTTGTGAAGGGTTCCCCAAACTGTAACATTACATTTTCAGGGAGCGCAGAGAAGGGTGTAGGAAAGCTCTAATCACACAATTTAAGATACTAGTCTTTGTCCTCTGAGCTAGGTTTTTTTTTTTGGTGAACGCATGTTGATTTTCTGCCATATTACCATGCCACAGGCTGAGAAAGATGTTTCACTGCCAACCAGATGTGCTGAACTCTGTATGAATAGACTTTGGCAACCACAATTTCTTGAGCAGCTGGAGCCTGCAATCAGATTTAGAATAAGCCAATCTGAGCCGAATGCAGCACACATAGCTGCCAGTCAGATGACTAGTTCATCCTGTGGACACATGTTCATCACAGGATGATCAAACACAGTGGCTGCTTAGTGTTCAGGATCTCACGGGCATAGATCCCACTTTTCTGTAGCATAGGAGATTGGCTTTGTGTCATCCATCTCTGACTTCAGAGAATTGGTCAACATAAAGATCCAGACGTATTTATTTCTGAATCAATTGTATTGTTTTGAAAGCCGTTAAAGAGGCGTGTTTAAGAAAGGAGTCTTTCAAAGGCAACACTTTCCTGTTGTCAGTAAATAATGTTGTCAATTGTCTCTTTTGCAGAACACACAGGCTGAATCTCATCTGCAAGCAATGAAGCAATGATCTGTGAGCCCTGGAAATAAAAACTAAATCTGTGGAGGGACAGAAGATTTCAGCTCAGCTTTTTTTTATTGTGAACTGTGAGATCATGTCTATTTGTGGATCTTTGTCTTCCATAACTGACAATGGGAGTTGTATGATGATCCCTTGAACGAGGTCCCTGAATACTATTCTGTTCCAGTCTTTACTTCAGATCAGTTTTTTCTCTCCAAGATTATGGACTATTAATAGTTTGCACATATGGGAAGCATCATTTAGTGAATGGAGTCTTATGAGGTGGGGTTCTGCCTCACACTTCCTACACTCCTGACAGGCATGCAAGCAAATCTTTACATCCTGGATATGTTGCTATCAAAATCAAGAGAACCATCTAGAGAAACATAAAATTGCCTTTAATGAGGCTAATGGGATGACTTGGGAAATGAAAACTATTCTCAGCTCTTCTGTGCTCTTCATTTGTTTCATTTCATTTCAGATTGCTGCAAATCATTAAGGGGTGTTTGTAAAAAGTAACCAGGCTAAGTGATTTAGTTATGATACTTAGTGGAGCTTCATGAAATCAGATGAGTTTCTTTCCAATTTACCAGAGTGTTTGCTATTGCCTTGTGAAAACAGATGGAGTTAGTGGGCCTTCACAACCGATTTGTCTGAATCCTGAACTGAATCAGGCTGTATTGTCCCCATTTTTCTTCATTTTGTACTGAATCTGGATCAGGTTGAGGTAGTTACAAATCACCACAGAGTCGAAACTATTTGTAGTGATTTGAGCTGATCTGGAGCTCAGCCACGATGCACAGCCTAACAATCACCAGGGGGTTATTGTCAAGATAAAATGGGAGGGGATACAAAGACTCTCCTGAACTACATGAAGGAATGGTAGGCTGAAAGAAGACTTAGAAATAAATAAAAATTATAGAAAGATAACTCTCCCTAGTTATGCAGGTGCATGGTTTGGGGGTGCACCTGGATTGGGAAGTGACATAGCTCAGTGGTTAGAGCAGTTGCATTGCATACTGAAGGTCCCAGGTTCAGTCGACAGCATTTCCAGGTAGGAATGGGAGAGACCTGTGTCAGAAATTCTGGACAGCTCCAGCCAGTCAATGTAGACAATGCTGAGCTAAATGGACCATTAGTCTGACTTGGTGTAAGGCAGCTTCCTATCTTCCTATCCAGTTCTACCACTATTGTGAAGATAGTTATGGTGTTCCTAGACTGGGTTAGCTTGACCTCAGTTGTCCATGCACTGGTAACCTCCAAGACGGATTACTGCTATGCACTCTATGTGGGGCTACCCTTGTGTTAGTGTATTGCAGTAATCCACTGTCAAAGCTGGCCCACAGGGTGTATGGGGGGGGGGAGGGGGAAATAAAGATTTAGTTCACTGGATCAAAAATATTCCCCACCCTTGCCTTATATACTTTCTAGATCACCGCAGTTTGCAGCAGAGCTTCTCCTTCAAGTTCCAAAGATATCAGAAACTCACTCTATGGTAACTCAGAGCAGCGCTTTCTTTCAGTGTGGCTGCTCCTGTTCTGTTGAATGGTATTTCTGTTGAGATACAACAGGCTACGACTATTTCTCATTTCTAGAAACGATTGAAGATATTTTTGTTCAGTCAAGCTTCTTCAGTTGGATTAATAGGTTTCTGTCATGGGTGTGTATTGTTTACAAATTCATTTTCTGTTTTTGTGTGTGCTGTTTATAACTGTTTTATGAGCAGTTTTTGTTACATTTTGTACATCACATCGGGATATATCTGGAAGGCGATGAATAAATAACAGTAACAATCATTTATTTGGAGGATATCGAGAAAGCCCATTGGAAGGTCTTTAAAGCAGCTGCCCAAAGATTGCTAGTGAATTAAGTCTCCATCCATGAAATACTGACATTCAACAAGAGCTTAGAGATCTAGTTTGACCTCTCTTAGATCTGAGAGTATTACATTGTTATGTTCCTTTTTTAAAATGGTGCATGCACCCACCATTTTCTAGGTGTAGAAAAATATACTTTTTAGAGTATAATGAGGCCATATCAAGGTTTTCCATTCTAAAGGTAATGTGTTTTTTCCCCTTTAAGACAACATACTTTACCATTTTTAACTTTTCTCATCATATTTTTGACAGCAGGTTTTCCAATTTTGACAGGTTTTTAAAAGTAATTTTAACAGATGAGTGATTTCTCCTCCAGCAAAGTCAGATTATGTGAAATGTCAATGTAAAAACCATATACTGTGACACATAATCATTTTTAGCTGAATTTACTTATTAATTTTACTTGCTGTAGCTAATAAACCCTAAGTGCTTGGCTAATTGTATTGCTTATTTAAATATTTTAAAGGGTGTATTTTAAAATTGCATTTCTTATTCTGACTCCAAATTTTTTTCAAGGCCGCCATGATCTGTCACACATTCATTATGAGTCTAGGAATCAGCATCACAACTGGGAAATCTCAGTTCAAAGAACTGAGTCAATGAAGAATCACAATGCACATTCTCTTTCCTTTAAAGGCCAAACATATTTTCAGAGCGCTTCCAGTGAACCTCATCCACATACCACATCAGGTTGGTTTGTACCATCAGCAGAATAAATTAGTATATCACTTCCTGGTCTTTAGGCAGCAGGTGGGGATTCGATGTTCGACAGCTTTCTGCACGTAGAACACTAACATGCCAAGGAGAAAGAATTGACATAGTCTTCTCCTTGAGTGCAAGGAGAATTTCCTTTTTGCAGGAACTTTTCCAAACATGCAAACTCCACCTGCATTTTGGTGTAGCATACAGCAGGAAAATATTTACCACTTGATTCTGCACGGGCGCGCGCGCACACACACACGCACACACACACACACGCACACACACACACACACACACACACACACACACACACAGTATATAAATATGGTTTTAGAATTCCAGATCTGGAAAGAGGTGGCTTGAAGACTGATAGGTAGCTGTGTTGGTCTGCCGCAGTCGAAACAAAATAAATTAAAAAAAAAAAAATTCCTTTCAGTAGCACATTAAAAAGGTAAAGGTACCCCTACCCGTACGGGCCAGTCTTGACAGACTCTAGGGTTGTGCGCCCATCTCACTCAAGAGGCCGGGGGCCAGCGCTGTCCGGAGAGACTTCCGGGTCACGTGGCCAGCGTGACATCGCTGCTCTGGCGAGCCAGAGCCGCACACGGAAACGCCGTTTACCTTCCCGCTAGTAAGCGGTCCCTATTTATCTACTTGCACCCGGGAGTGCTTTCGAACTGCTAGGTTGGCAGGCGCTGGGACCGAACAACGGGAGCACACCCCGCTGCGGGGATTCGAACCGCCGACCTTTCGATCGGCAAGCCCTAGGCACTGAGGCTTTTACCCACAGCGCCACCCGCATCCCCCGTCAGTAGCACCTTAGAGACCAACTAAGTTTGTTATTGGTATGAGCTTTCGTGTGCAATGCACACGTCTTCAGATACACTGAAACAGGTTTAGCCTGTTAGACTGCAGAATCTTTCTTTAACATTTGATGTTGGTGCTATTCATATTGCTGGTTTCGAATACATCCATACAGAGATGGGGAAGCTCAACCTGGAGGCCAAATGCAGACCTCCAGGCATCTTTATCCTGCCCCTACAACCTTCCCTGTCCATATCCATGCCCAGGCCACGCCACTCACTGGTCCTGCTCTGCAGCCTCCTTGGCAGTCATGTGCACTTGACTTGTGATCATGCCTTTTGCTTGCCTGGAAAGGAAGAATTGAGGGCACGCTCAGAAGCACTGCTGGTTCCTCCTTTCTTCTTTTGTGGGTGTGGCCTGAACGTGTTAAAGTTTCCCATGGGATGGGGGAATTTCTGGATGTGGCCTGCCATCCAGATCTAGCTCCCTACCCTGGAGTCTGTGCCTGGAATGTTTGTGAGCTGCTGCCAGGACTGTTCTGGGCTGAATGCTTGGAATGCAGAATGAAGTTCTTTCCTATGTTCAAATATGGAAAGGCAAGCAGTAATACACTGGGGCTCTCTATCCCTGCTCCCAGAACTGTGTAGACAATATGTGATGTACGTTATATGAAGCTCAGTGAAGGAAGGGTAGTGTGTGATTTGCAAAAGCAAAGAGAGAGAGAGACAGGGGGGGGGGGGAGCAAGAGCTACATCCATGTTTAGCTCCATCAACTTGAAGTTAAGCCATTAATAATAATAATAATAATAATAATAATAATAATTTATTTATACCCCGCCCATCTGGCTGAGTTTCCCCAGCCACTCTGGGTGGCTTCCAATCAAGTGTTAAAAACAATACAGCATTAAATATTAAAAACTTCCTTAAATTTAGAGATTTGGGTAGACTTTACCTTTGCAGAATTTACCTCCTTTTCTTGCTAGAATGTTGAGTGAGGTGTACCAGCCAGACCAACTGCAAAATAAGGGTGGACATATGTTAACAAGTAAAGAACAGGGTGCCTCTGAGCATATTCACAGCCCACGAATTTGTATTCAGTACCAAAGTGAAGCTTGCAAGTTCTTTCACACAAGGATCCTCTTCTTGCTAACCCCGCTGACCATTCTTTCTGAGCAACCTGAGACGGGGAAAGCTTTTCAAATGTTGCCATTGCCATTAACTAAATATATATAGTTAAACAACTTAGAATCAGAAACCCTCACTGATTGGCTGCAGATCATCCAGAGCTCTACCTATATCTCAGCCTACCTTCTGCCCACACCTCATTTAGACCTCCTATGCCGTTTTTAAACGTGTTTTTTTTGGGGGGGGGCCCATATTGGGTTGTTGTTTTATTTTTTTGGGTGTTTTTTCGTTTTATGTCTTGATTTTATTATGTGAACCGCCCTGAGACCCCCAAGTATAGGGTGATATAAATAATAATAATAATAATAATAATAATAATAATAATAATAATAGACCAATTTATTATAATGTCTCAAAACTCCAGTATTTTGTGGATGAGTTTGGGAGGTATCATCATTTCATTTCATTTCATTTCATTTCATTTCATACATTCAACTTGAAATGCCATGTTCAGTTTCCATGGAATCATCATTGATTCTGTCTGGGACCGGGTCATCATAATAAGGGGTTTTAAAAAAATAAATCTTATGAATGAACTGGTGGCCTAAAGAAAGCATACAGCCTGTTTCACCACAGGATGCACATTTGGATGCCAGTTTCATCAAAACTGAAAGGACAAAGGTCGCCTAGAAGGCAAAAGGGCACAGCACCGTTAGCAGGCATCTTGGCCAAAGTGCAGAATTGATACTGACACTCTTTGAAGGCAGCCTCATTCAGCCTGTATCTTATGTGATGCGGAATATTTGAAGACTTGAGAATTAGGAAGTTTCAGGATGTTGCATGATAGGAGTCTAATAAATATGTCCCATTTTTGCCTCCTAAAATTAATATGCTGCATTGTTAATACAGAAACAGCCTAGTTTCTCACCCGGTATAACAATAAAACAATGAACAGGGTGGTGAAACAATGGCTACTGCAATCGACACAAGATAATATCACCAAGGCAACTATCTGTAAAAAAATAAAGTAAACGTCCATAACAATGGCAAAAGTAATTTCTTTCCCAAATAGGTTTTATCTTAAACAATAGCAAACACAGTAAATAAAGAGATCACTTGTAATATACCAGTGGTTCAGTGCTCATTTCTTCTCTTTCCAAAATCAATTATATCTTGAACAATTGCAAACGCAGTAATATAGAGTCCACTTGTGATATACCAGTGGTTCAGTGCTTGGACGTTGTTCCAGTAATCCAACGTTTTGTGCTAAAGAACCTAGTCATCGAGCTTTGTAGTAAATAATATACAAGTGTGGGCAGTATGTAAATGACTTAAAGCAGGGTTATATCTCTCCCCATCTGCATGTTTCCATCGGCAGGAGCATAGAAAGAGGACGATGTCCACCTGACATGCTGCTCCAAAGCATTTGCTGAAGCAGATTTGCGGAGGAGCATAGGAAGTTGCAGAGGGATCAGCAAAAATCAATTCTTTCCCAATTCTATAAATAGCAGTCTCAGTGGAAGAAGCCATTTTTTATCTGTGTTTGGATACAATTGGACACCATTTTGAATCAAGATGGCAGACTGAGCCTTTCAGAACTGCACTGATTTTAACCACTGCTTTCAAAACTACAGTGATTTTTTTGTTTTCTTAGAGTTCCTACGTCAGGTATTAGGCTGCTAGCTGAATTAAATCTATTACCAGTAGCACATATACATTTGGTTTGTTTTGAAACATAGATTGTAATCTTATTAATACATTGGTGGTCTCATTATTTTCTTCGCAACTCTGAGTTTGAAAACATGTCGTATGTAAATTGCAAGGAAGTGAGGATTATGCAAAGAACAAACATTTCCTAAACACAATGTAGAGTTTTATCTCGATATAGTCGTACCTTGGTTGTTGAACTTAATCCATTCTGGGAGTCCATTCGACTCCCGGAACTGTTTGAAAACCAAGGTGTGGCTTCCGATTGGCTGCAGGAGCTTCCTGTACTGAATTGGAAGCCACAGAAGCCGCGTCGGACGTTTGGCTTCCAAAAAATGTTCGCAAACCGGAACATTCACTTCTGGGTTTGTAGTGTTTGGGAGCCAAAATGTCTAAGTACCAAGACGTTCGAGAACCAAGGTATGGCGGTATTTTTAAAAATGAAAGAATTTTTTAAAAATCATTTATAAAATTGATATTCTACCCTTCATCACAAGCAATCTCAGGGCAGGTCAAATTCAGATAAAAATCTAAAAACACAGAATAAAACCTGTCATTAAAACTGTAAAAACCGTCTCATAATGATAACAGAAATGCCATGGTACTTTTTCTTACTTTTTGGACTTGGCTAAAAATTCAATGTATTTAATGTGGGAAGGCGAGATTCACCCATATGAATGCAGACAGGATGTTTTATAACTTCAACCCAATTGCGACGACAGAATTTATTGAAACATTAACAGAAAATGACATGTAAATAGAACAACACTTCCTTGTAGCCAGATCTTATTTCAGAGTCTGTTTTGTCTCGTTTCCATTTAATTATGATTTTGTATTGTACATCTGTAATTCTGAGCATAGCTATCACAATGAAATATATGCTTTTTATGGCACTAATTGCAATCCTTGTAAGTAGTCTCAACAAAGAGGCCAAAGACTGAATATGTATGGAGATTGAATTACTGTCTTTTGCTGAGATGCATTCCCTCAGGTTAGGACTGAAACACATTATTGATACAGTTTGCAGATCTTGGTCCAGGCTAAACTTGTTTTTTGGAAGGCTCAGTAACATAGAGATAGTTCCGTAAGGGTGGCGGCACATCCCATGTGGTCTGATACTGCTCCTCATAAGGGCCTTCTTTCCACTGACTGGATTCCCTTAGCATCACAGTGATTACTATCAGTTGGTGGTAGAGTCATTTGCTTCTCCCCTTGGCATTTTTTTTTAAAGAATATTTATTAAATTTTCCAATTTTTTAAACAAACAAACAAACAAAACAAACAGAAACATTAAACACAGACATAAAATTCATAAACCATACTTTTAAATAACAAATTTCTCAGACCTCCTCATACTTCTCCTTCTTGTATCCCAATTAAGATTATTTGTTCAGCAAATCCTTCATTTAAAGCATTACAGCTTATAACATTACCTTATTTTTCAAACCCTTTCTTTTCCCCATCTATGTTCTTATATATTATTGCAGCTAGAAACCTCTCAGTTTCAATCCAACACCATCTAACATTCTTAAATTTTACAATGTTTCTGTAAATAGTCCTTAAATTTTTTCCAATCTTCTTCAGCCGACTCTTCTCCCTGGTCACGGATTCTGCTCGTCAATTCTGCCAGTCCCATACAGTCGATCATTTTCATCTCTCCCCTTGGCATTTTGATAAAGAATAGCAGAGATTCCATGTATCATGTGGCTGACTGTCAATGAAGAGTTATATCCAGTGCTAGTCCTACTCAAAGTAGGCTCCTTGAAAGTAATTGATTCAAGTTACTCATATTCATTAATCTTGATGGGTAGTACTCACATTGAAAACAAGATGGTCTGCAAGAGCCAATGCCATTCTGGCTTTGAGAGAAGTTTATAATGAAATGGAAGGAATGTCTGAATTGGAATACATAATCAACCCCAATGAAGATTGGGATGAGAAATGTTTAAGGAAAAGGAAGTTGTTTTTTTAATGAAGTTGAAGACAACAAAACTGTTCCAGAAGGGAAACAAAAATTAGTTGTGGAAACTGCTAACACAATTTGTGATGAATAACTTTTACAACTGGAAAAAAGAAAATTTTCTACAAACTCAAATTTGGACTTATTCCATGTACTTTTTTAAAAAATAAAGAACACTGATGAGGCAAAGACAGACAGCATAAAAAATGACTCAGAGGATATTGATTTTGTTGTTTTCGAAGATGAATTGTGACACTTTGTCAACTTTGCATTTTGTCAACAGTAAGAACTTTAAATCATTGAAGTCTTCCACTGTACTTTACAAGTTCATTATTGGTGGCTCAAGTGCCACATTGATGGTTTGAGTGCCACATTTCCACATCATAGAATCATAAGGCTTAGTTTCAAGACCCTTGATAATCTTGGTCGCGCTCCTCTGTACATGTTCCAACTTGTTAATATTCTTCTTAAATTGCGGCACCCAGTACTGCTCATAATATTCCAGCTGTGGTCTGACCAAGGCAGAATAGAACAGTACTATTACTTCCCTTGACCTGGACAATATATTTCTGTTGATGGAGCCTAGGATAGCATTAGCTTTTTTGCTGCTGCTGCATCACACTGTTGACTCCTGTTATGGTCTACTAAGATCCCTAGATGCTTTTCACATATATTACTAGCAAGCCAGGTGTCTTTCCATCTTCTATTTGTGCAGCTGGTTATTCCTGCGTAAGTATAGAACCTTACATTTCTCCCTATTGAAATTCATTTTGTTAGCTTTGGCCTAGTTCTTCAATCTGTTAACGTCATCTTGAAGCCCATTTTGTCTTCTGAAGCATTAGCTACCCCTCCCAGTTTTCTTTCATCTGCAAATTTGATGAGCATCCTGTCAATTCCTTCATCCAAGTCATTTATAAAGACACTGAACAGCAACAGGCCCAGGACAGAACACTGTGGCACCTACTTGTTTTTTTTCCTCTAGGAAGATTAGCAACCATTCATGAGCGCTCTTTGGGTTTGGTAAGTCAACCAGCTACAAATCCACCTAACAGTTACCTCATCCAGCCCACATTTTGCCAGCCTCTCCATAAGAATATCATGGGGGACTTCGTTGAAAGAATTATTGAAATAAAGATACACTATGCCCACAGCATGGGTTTTGTATTTTCACTCTTTTGAAGATGAAGGCAACATTTGCCTGCCGCCAGTCCACAGGGACTTCACTTGTTCTCCAGTAATTCTTAAAGATTATAGACAGAGGCTCTGAGACTACATCCACAAAACCCTTTAGTGCCCTTGGGTGCAGTTCATTGGGCCCTGGAGAGTTGAATTCATTTAAAGTAGCTAGGCCTTCCCTTACCACCTATTTTCCTATCTTGGGCAGCAGCTTCTTCCTTGCATCATTTATTTTGTTATCTATGCATCATTTGTACATGGTGCAATCATAACATTTGCTAGGTGAGAATTTGTACATTTCATGATGTAACATGGCTTGGGCCTGGGTGAGTGCAGAGGTTCTGCTGCTTTTGGTTCTATGGGTTTTGTTGTTGTTGTTGTTTAGTCGTTCAGTCGTGTCCGACTCTTCGTGACCCCATGGACCAGAGCACGCCAGGCACCTCTGTCCTCCACTACCTCCCGCAGTTTGGTCAAACTCATGCTGGTAACCTTGAAAACACTATCCAACCATCTCGTTCTCTGTCGCCCCCTTCTCCTTGTGCCCTCCATCTTTCCCAGCATCAGTGTCTTCTCCAGGGAGTCTTCTCTTCTCATGAGGTGGCCAAAGTACTGGAGCCTCAGCTTCACGATCTGTCCTTCCAGTGAGCACTCAGGGCTGATTTCCTTAAGAATGGATGCGTTTGATCTTCTTGCAGTCCATGGGACTCTCAAGAGTCTTCTCCAGCACCATAATTCAAAAGCATGAATTCTTCGGAGATCAGCCTTCTTTATGGTCCAGCTCTCACTTCCATACATCACTACTGGGAAAACCATGGCTTTAACTATACGGACCTTTGTTGTCAAGGTGACGTCTCTACTTCTCAAGATGCTATCTAGGCCTGTCATTGCCCTTCTCCCAAGAAGCAGGCGTCTTTTAATTTCGTGGCTGCTGTCACCATCTGCAGTGATCATGGAGCCCAAGAAAGTAAAATCTATGGGTATCTCCTATCAAAGATATATAACGGCCTGCATACAGGTGATTACCCACATCTCAGGTGGCCTCTATTTATCAGTTGCTAGAGATTCCAATGATTGATACAGTTTATCATAGTCAAACAGAGAAACAGTATATTTACAAAAACTGATGGATACCCAGTGCAATTTCATTGACAAGCATCAGCACCACACAACTTAGTTTATGTTCCTCTGCTCCAAACTTGATATCAGAAGCTTTTGTCTAGGAACAAATGGTGGTACTAATGACTTACTGGAGGAGGCAAGAGATGTGAGAAGAATATGCTAACCCTCTTTAGCACCTCTTTTAAAGAGAAATTAAGAACTGGAGGGACTTTTGCCATTCAAGGAAGTCACATGTTTAACATATTTCAGAAGCATGTCCCCACTGCTAAAGGGTTTAAAAAAAACAAAACAAGAAATTATAATTCCCTCTATCAAAAAATCTGAACAGGGAGGGGATATTTTTTGCTGTATGTGAGCTGAATCAAGTTAATGAGGCATCTAACACTGCAAAAAAGAGCGTTGCCTATAAATAAATCCCATCTGATTGGGATATATTAGTCTTCTGATAGAGTTATATAGCCTACAGCTGCTTTGAATAGAATGTATATGGGTACAGATACAGGCCCCCACTTTCCAAAGTACTTGTCCATCCTAAAATCTATACAAGGAAATGCAGCTCTTTTTTTGGAGGGGGAAAAAACATCATCAACAGCATCTACAGATTACCTTAATTCACCATATGTAGAGCAACTGTGAAACCATTTAACAGAAGCTTTATTGCTCAGTTCCTGAGTGGTATTTGTAAGGAAAAATCAACAAAGCAGGAGCTTAAGCACAAATAGAGATCTCAGGATGAAATACAATGGGATGGTGATCTTTCAGAGACAACCTGTGAGTTTCTTAGAAACGTATGGAGACATATTCCTCAGGAAAATGAACCTTCTGATTGCAGACAACCACTAATAATGTGGTTTTGAAGGCCATGCTGTTGCACCAATGCAGAACAAGGGACCCCCCTAGCATTTGCCAAAGCAGAGAAATCTTGCCACATGTATACTTTTTGCAATCTGTTTTCGAATTTCAACTTTACAAGAACCATTCTGGGTCTTGAAAAATAATTCACAAACACAAATATAGAGAAAAATATTTGCACAAATCTCTGAAACCAGTTAATTTGATCAATTTTCATTAAGTTTTCCTCTGAAATACATCATAATTTGGCTTGATAATTGGAGAGGAACAAAGGGACTCAAATTCAACCACTTATATTGCTATTTCATATCTTAAAAATACAGCAGATGTAGCTCTGGAATGCCTAATATAGTATCCAATATTATATTCTGAAAGAATAAAAATCAAAGTGAGAAGATCCATTGTAGCCCCCCATCTCTGTCCACAGAGAATTTGACAATACAGTTTGAATGCAAGGATTTTTAGAACTGTCGGTGGGAGGTCCAGTAAAACCTAAGATCTGATTGCTTGATCCCTGGTGTTGCATCATTAAGAAGTCCCCACACACTCACCAGTTATTAGCATCCATTGAAAAATGGTTTGGCTTGTTTAATTTTGTGACACGAGAAGGTGCCAAGCAGGTACCACTAATTTGTGTCCAATGACAACCACCTCCATTTTATCATAATATTCAATTAGTTCTCATCACAGTAGGTTACACCTGAATATGAGAGAGAAGCACCCTTAAAAAATGTACTGTAAATAATTTATTTGCTGGTAAGAGGGTCCATTTCTACGCTTAGGGGGAAAAATCCTTTATACAGGCTATCAGAGGGGAGGAAAGCACTTGTAGCAATGGAGTTTGGGAAGGAATTCAGATCCTCTCGGCCATGCAGTGTTGTAAAAAAGTAGACACATACATGACTGGGGGAAAGTGAGCAAGCTCTGCCCCTTCCAATTCCTGACTACTGTGAGAGCAGTCATGGTATGCTTCACCCCTGAAAAAAGTCAATTTAAGATATGGGCACTTGAAACAATTGGCCCTGCCCACCTTATCAGTTGTTGAACAGGAGGGGTGGCTCCTTACAACTGGAATCCTCTATGAGCTGGTGGATTGAAGGCCATCATAGTTTAGTAGGCAAGCATAAAATGGTCAGGCTTTAGGGAATTGGCTTCCTCCTCCTGTGGCAGTAGATAAGCAGAACAAAGGAAAAGGAGTCTTCTTACAAGTTAGAAACTTTAATAACCACAGCGAGAGAACAAAGAACCCATCTCCTAGAAATGGTGGTGTTCCTAATTAAAGAATCCCACCCTCTTATGATCCTATTAATCGACGTCACTGCTCCATCTTGTAATAGGAGCTTGTCCCCTTTGTGCTTTGTGTGCTTTCTGTTCTGCCACTTTCTCAGCTCTTCTTGACCTTGCAGAGAGCGGATGAATGCTGTCCAGAGACAGTGAATCTGTTAACCCTCTCTCTCCCAGTGTTTCTTCTCCTAGCTGTTTCCCATCCAGTATTTCCCAGCTTCTGCCTTCTGAACTATGTCCCTCTGCAAACCACTGTTCCAAATTTATACTGTCCTCCTACTCCTGGGAAGATTCAGGATCTGGATCTGGAGCAGGGGGAGGGGGATGCTCCCACCATTCCTCCTCAGTGCAGCCCTCCTCAGCAGGGTCCCTGACATCAATGTTCAACCAAACACAACCCCGCAATCCAAATTTCTCATTTGAAACAGATTAGGAGCATTCTCTAAAGAGTATTTAGAGTATTATCTCCACCCATGTGTAGTTGGAAGAGCCATAGGTCAGTGGTAGAGCATCTGCTTTGCATGCAGAAGCTCCCATGTTCAACCCCTGGCTTCTCCAGGTAGAGCTGGAAGAGACTCCCTGCCTAAAACCAGGGGTGGGCTTCGGTTATCTTTCATAATATGGTGCCCTGGGCAAGGCCAAAATTTGGCTCCCACAAATGGATCTTTTCAATTATGGATCTTCTAAATTTTGCTCCCCCTTGGCTCAGCACCCTGTGCAGGGACACTGCCCACACCACCCTAGACTTACGGTCTTCAAATAAAAACATCCTGAAGATCCCAGGCCACAGAGAGGTTAGGCTGGCCTCAACTAGAGCCAGGGCTTTTTCGGCTGTGGCTCTGATCTGGTGGAACGCTCTGTCACAAGAGACTAGGGCCCCGTGGGACTTGACATCTTTCCGCAGGGCCTGCAAGACAGAGCTGTTCCACCAGGCCTTTGGTCAGGGCACAGCCTGACTCACTCCCTCGGCAATCTTCACGGAGCTCTGGCCCAATGGTTGTCAGGGGCTTGATTTGAATTAATTTTATAATGAATAATTTTAGAGTGTTGTTTGTGTTGTACTTTTGTGCTGTTTTATTGTTGTTAGTCGCCCTGAGCCCGGCTTCGGCTGGGGAGGGCGGGATATAAATAAAATTTATTATTATTATTATTATTATTATTATTATTATTATTATTAGACTTGGCACTGCTGAAATCCTGGAGAGCCATGGCCAGTTATTGCAGACAATACTGAGCTGGGTGGATTGACGGTCTGACTCAGTACAAGGCAGCTTCCTACGTTCAATTCTAGTATATAGAATGGATGACCTTCAAATGGTCTTCCATTTGTTTATTCTATAATTGTTTATTATGGACAAGCAACCAATTAATACCAGGTGCAGCTTCATACACCTTGCTACAGAAGAAACATTTCTGCCAGATTACTTTATACTCCAGAAAACCATTATGATTCTAAACTTTCAGAACTAGGAAAAAATATATTGGGGAAAGGGAAAATAAAAGCAACAGAAGAAGATAAATATGCATAGTATATTTTGAATATTTAATATCTGAATGCTTATTTAAAAAAAGACATCATGGAAGCCTTCTTTGGAATACGTCTTTAAAAAAAAACATTTTGCTGTTGTTCACGTGAAATTCATTGCTATGATTACAACATATGTATTGCAAAGCACACATGCTGCCTGTGACATCAAATTCTTAACTCTCATGCTTTCTAACATTTTTTTGGGGTCTCCTACAGACATACCGTGATTAACCGCAACAGATCTTTCCTATAATATCTGCCATTTTTGGCAACTCAATTTTTGTCCCCTTTAACCTTTCTCATTCAAAAGTGAAATTTGTTGTTAGAGGAAAAATGGAGCGTGGAGATAGAAAGCAACAGTGTGAATAAAGGAGCAAGTCTGTTTTGACTGGCAGCTTTCTGTTTGGCTGCGTTTGGGGGGGGGGAGGTGAGGTGCAAGAGGAAGACAACATATTCCCAGCTGCAAACAATGTTCTGCTAAGCTATATGCTGTAGATCAGCCTCGCACAAACCTCATTCAGCACCAAGCAAGGGCTGCAATGAACATATATTATGCCAGAATGCCACAGCTAATGTGTGCATTTTAGTTGCCTTTAATTAACATAATTTGCATATCATTTCCATGAACATGGCAGATGCGCAACTAAGTGTCAGGCACAGTGCAATTATTCTGCAATATTTTGGAGCTGCTGTCCTTGAAAACCATAAAAGATGAATACTCTGGGGGTCTTCCCCCCTCCCCCCTTATCACCTTCTTTTCAAAATTATTGTGCTCAGCAAAAGTTTTCTTTTGACATGCAAGAAAACATACCCTAAAGTTAGGGTAGTTAAAAATGTAATGGCCCGCACTGTTTTAACAGTCAGAAGTCCAGATTCAGAGAACCACAAGCTATGCAGAAGAGGGTTTCATACGTGCTGCTGTTATCACAGAAACCTTCCTTCCTTCAAAATTTTTACTAGAAGAGCTAAAGCTAATATAGTATTGATTGCCTGATGGTAGATGTGAGTAGGAGAAATAAGTCCTTGAGTCCAGTAGGGTGCTCATCCTCAATTTAACAAGTCTTTTTACAGCAGTGTTTCCCAAGCTTGGGTCTCCAGCTGTTTATGAACTACAGTTCCTATCATCCCTGACTATTGGTCCTGACAACAACAACAACAAAAACAACAACACTTTTATTATTTATTCCCCACCCATCTGGCTGCATTTTCCCAGCCACTCCATGTGGTTTACAGCATATATAAAACATAGTAAAATATCAAACATTAAAAACTTCATGATATAGGGCTGCCTTCAGATGTCTTCTAAAAGTTATGTAGTTCTTTATCTCCTTGACATCTGAAGGGAGGGCATTCCATAGGGAGGGTGCCACTACTAAGAAGGCTTTACCATGGAGCGGCAGCCCTCCCCTAGCTATAACTGTGAAACAGAGTTTCCCAAACTTGGGTCACCCCTAGCTAGAGTCCAACAGCTTCCATCAGCTCCAATCAGCATGGCCGATAGTCAATAATGATGGGAGCCAGGGATGTCTTACCCATAGGCACTAGGGGTGTGGGGTACCAGGCGCCAGGCTCTCAGGGGTGCCAGGCTGAGAGTCCAGGGCCTGAGAGTTGAGTCCGGGGAAGAGCCTGCCCATCGGTTGGAGCGCCGTGACGGGCTCCTCTGCTGTGGGCGGCTCTGCGCTGCAAGTTTTTTGGGGGGCTGAGTCAGTGAGATGCTGAGGCGGCCAGCCGGCTCTGCCCTCCTGCGCGCCTGGGACTGGGCAACCTGGGATGGTGGGGTGGTGCTGGGCAGATCTTTGAACCCCGGTGCCCCATATGCTTAAGACAGCCCTGGTGGGAGCTGTAGTTCAACATCATTTGCATGGCAACCAGCCGGGAGAAGATGTTTTACTCAACTGCTGTTGGGCTAGTTCCCTATCCCAAGCTTTGACAGAATCACCAGATGCAGTGGTAGGAAATTTCCCAAGACCAGTCAGGAAACCATCCAGACTGATCAGACTCCAGGGTTTTGATCTAATAGGTCCCCATGGCTGCAGAGGTTTGATGTCCATGTTGTAGGCAACTCTAAATCCTTTGAAGTAGTAACTTGGCAAGTGAATCACATGCTGCTCCTCCATACTCAGATCACCATCATACTATCTAGAACAACAACACCACAGGTTCGAAGTATGCCCTCCTATATAACTGGGGTCTATTCTCATCTGGGAAAGCTCCACAGTTGCCATGAAGTTCTAAGTCATTCTGGGCAGGGTGGTCTCTACAATAATGTTGAAGCACCACCAACCTAGGAGACACCATCCCAGCTTGTTCAGTTATAGAAATTAATAGGAAGTAGGGTGACAAGTATACCAGCAGAATCCCTATTCTGCCCTGGCCACCAATGCTCAAGAACAAAGACTCCAGCTGGAAGATTGGTGATTGGTCAAGGAGATGGAATATTGATTGATCATAATAACTTTACCTTCCCACTCTCAAACTAGGCTGAATCCTGATGAGCAAAACTGGGGGCAAATTCACACCAGCCCCTTCCTCCTTCTTGAAAAGTGACCTTCCTCACCCAGAATCAAGTCCTAGCTGGGCAAGACATGGATATAGCCAGGATTTATATGGGGGGAGGGCAGGTGGGCGGGCTTCATGTTGGGAGGGGGCAGAACCTCAGTTAGTTAAGTATTTTTATTGATTTACTTGATTTAGAGGGGGGCAGGGGGCAGCTACGCCCATGGGGCATGATTTCCCCATCAAATAACCTAACATCATGCATCACGACCTTTAGGCCAGGGAGTTGTAACTGCAATTTCTAGGACCAAATGATCCAGAAGGAGTAGTGTATACCACTTACGACCCTTTCCTCCTGCAATGACCAGGCTTATCCTTGCCATCCATTTCCTTGCCCACTACCATTTCTCTTGTTTGTCCTGGATCTTCTATCATTGAGCTTCATTTGCTGATCCCAGGTTCTCATATTTTGATAGAAAGAGAAAAAACTTTGCTCTCCCCACTTGCATAATTTAATACCCCTTTATCATGCTCTCCCTTACTCACTTTTTCCCTAACCTAAAAAGCCCCTGGTGTTGTAACTTTCCCTCATAGGGAAATTACTCCAGCAACAGCCAGCCATTTCCCACCCTGCAGCTGCTGTTGTTTACTTTGAACTGTTCCTCATATCTCAAGGTACAATCATGTTTTTCTAGTTTACCTGTAGCCCAAACACTGTCTTGCCTTTTACAGTCAATGAATGTATTACGTGGAAAACTTGTGCAAAGCATCCCTGACCATTGGCTAAATTGTCTGGGGCTGATGGGAGTCATTTCTCACAACATATGGGAACCTAAGGTTGAAGAACACTGCCTTAGTGCCCCTGGGCATCTGTTTATCAGGGATTGTGGACTGGGGACAAGTTGAATCCCCATACAGAGAGACAAATCTGTTTTCTGATCTGTATCTCTGTTTATTTTGGCTCTTTGGGATGCCTTCTGAAAATGCTGTCAGCATGAGGTGCCATAGCTGTTGTTCTTCAGCACCCTCCTTTAGCCTCTTGCCTTCAAGGATGGGGGAAGTTGCTGAAGAAAACCACAACTATAGTAATGTAGGAAGCTGTATAATTCCCAGGTAGACTATTAATTCACCTATATAGTCCAGTACTGTGTACTTTAATTGGAGGTTGCTTTCCATAGCCTCTTAGGGCCTCTTTTCCACCACCTGTTCATTGATGATTCTAACTTGAGATGCCAGGGCAGGGATAGTCGATGTGGTGCTCTCTAGATATTGCTGGGTTACAACTTCTATTTCCCATGCTGGCTGAGACTAATGAGAGTTGTGGTCCACAACATTTGGAGGGCATCACGTTGGCTACCTCTGGGCCAGGGAATGAACCTTAGACCTCCTGCATGCAAAGCATGGGCTCTGTTATGAAGCTATAATGTCTCTGTCTTCAGAAATGCACACTAGTAACATTCTAAGAGACATCCCTCTTAACCCAAAATACAGTTTAATTTGGAACAGCACTTTACCAGGGACAGTGACCAGAAAAGGAGGACAGCTGGAGCATAGACTCCCTGCTGGAGGAAAAGAATTCACCCTCTTGTAGATGACAGGTCACCAACATGATACCATCCACATGTTGCAGGAATCCAACTCCCATAAGCCCCAGTCTGGATGGTCAATGGTAAGGGATGGTTGGCTGTAGACACTTTTCACACTTCAGGTTGTGTGTTACAGTAGCCAGCCAGAGTGACTGACAGCTGCTATTTAGTTCAGCAATGATAACCATTTCTATGGCTGCCAGTTTATTAAAGGTGTGGAACTACAGAAGGCCTACTTGGGTTTGCTTTTAATATAAACACATTGCTTGCTTTGCATCAAAATACAGATGCTTTCCCCATTGTCTCATTCCTTACCCTAAGCAGGAATGCAATATATTTCCATGAAGCATCAGCCTGGGAAGGCTTTAAAATAGGATTTGAAAGTGCCATACATTTCAATTAAAAATACATTTGTGAAGACCATTCATTTCAAGTTTGTTTCAGCACTTTCCTAAATAGTCTGCTTTCCTGAACTGAGGCCAAGAAAGCAATTACTTTGTCAGCCTCTATATTCATGGATATGACTTTTTAGGCAATCTGTAGATGCAGGTTTACTGACAGAATTATGAAAAGCCTTGGAAGGAATTCCACAAACATTTCAAAATAGCATTTCAAGAGCCACAACAAGATGAAAGTAACAGCAAGACAGATTCGAAGTACTCTTGTTGCATATTCATATTAGACATTACTAGCTGTCTAGCCATCTTTTATAGAAAAGGCCTTACACTCCTGACCAATGCCTGTGCTGCAGCTTTCTTTGGATCCTTCTAAGGAAACATCCTTCCTGGTTATTTATTCTGTTGATTATCTAATGAATAAGATTCCCCATCACTGATAATGAAGTTCAGTTTGGACTGATTCCCTGGTCATACCTAGTTCTTTTATTCACCCTTAACAACATTTCTTTCATATGCTCTTTACCAACCACATCACTCTCCCTAGTACACATTGTAACTTACCCATATCCTGAAGTGCAAAATCTCCAAATTGGAACACTTCTCAGCAGTGGTGCTCAGTACTATTAATTCATATGTATTGGTAACAACAGTCCCATTACTAATACCTAAAATTTAAACGACCCTTTAGGTTGTAAAAAGGATGAAGAATATGTAGACCTCCAGATGTTGTTGAACTATAACTACTGCCAGCCCTACCAGTATGACCAATCATCAGAGATGATAAGATCTGTAGTAAAATAATATATGGAGGGCCATAGGTTCCCCATCACTGGGATATAGTGCCCAATTATTGATTAATGTTCAGTTATTATCCAGGATATGTCTCAAATTGTTCTCTAAAACACTGTTGTCTAATTAGTAGATGTCTTCCTTAACATTCCTATCCCCCATCTGCTCATCCCTCCATTTCCACAAACATGCTCTCAAGTACATAACCATAAATATGGCTGTGATCCAAATAATCTGCCTACATATGCATTAGGGGGGAAGACTACATGCTCTCAGAGGTTTCCTCTGTATTTTTGTTTGTCTTGGTCTAGCTCCCCCAGCTTACCCAGCAAGCTGTTGGTCCGGTTTAAAAAGTAGCTCTCGTTTACTGTGGGGACCAGCAATGGCAAAAATCATAGTGGGGATGGGTGGGGAGGAAATCAAACAAACTAGCACACTGTTCTCTTGTGCTTACATAAACAGCTCCTTTGGAGCATGGCCTCTGGGACTGCATCTGTTTTGAGCAGCACATAAATGGATCTGGCAATGCTTTAAATACACACACACACACCCCCCCCCCCAAGGCTGCGAACCTAAGACTGCTTACCTGGGAGTAAGCCCCATTGCAATCAATAGGACTGACTTCTGAGTAGATATGGCTGGGCTTGCGCTTTGCAAAACAGGTTGCAAAGAATCAAAGGCACTGTTTAATATAACAAATTGCTTGCACCAGCTCCTCTAGGTGCCTTCCAAATCCTTATCAGTTTACAGCTGTAACCTGAGGATATAATAAGAGACTGACTCTTGCACAGGCAAGGAAACAGATGATCAAATTCACAAGGGACCCACTGTCAGGCTTTTTCCAGCACCAATGAAACATATTAATCCTTGTCACTGTTTTCAGAAACGCTGTGACAGAAATAAACCTGTACAGTAATGTGGCCTGTTTAATGAGCTTCTGGAGTGGAGAGAGGGCTTTCCATTCAGCACCTGAAAAACACAACAAAACACCTTTTACATTAAAGATGTGAGGTTTGCTGCTGGCTAAATATGTACACAGAAGACCATAAATCACCACCGCACAGACAGCTGGGAAGGCAGAAAGCAAATTTGGATTCTGAGATGAACTTCACAGACCAATTATCTACTTGGAATCATGGGAGTTTAACAAACAAATACCAGCCCCTGCTGAGCCCTTTCAGCCAGCCGCTTATGGGTGATTCAGTTGCATCCGAGGCTTTTAGACTGATCAATTCTTAATCACAAAGCACAAAAAATTATTCCTAGGCGCTTGTCAGTTTCTTTGGACACCTTTGTTAAGAGTCTGCTTCAAAATCATTTCTCTCCCACCCACCCCCCATCCAAGAAGTGCAGACACTGTTTTTATTGACTGTCTACTTGTAAAATGTTTATAGCTTGTTAATTTATATTTACCCCTTTGCTTATGGCTGCAAATCAACATCACTTAGCACAGTTTGGTTACACTTTGTCCAAAGGAAATTACAGGAGCCTGCTATGGGGCTAAAATGGAGGAAAGCTGAGGAAAATCGATACACTGATGATTAAATAGATCGTAGCAAATTCACGTCTGTAAGCTGCAGCCTGGAGACATCACTGTGGCACCTATCTGGCAGCTAATGCGCTTTCAGGCAGTTGAAGAACATTTGAGAAGAAGGCAAAATACAACAGAAGAGAACAAGCTATTCTAAAGCAATTTACACACACACACAGAGAGAGAGAACACATACAACATGCAACCTTCATTTCACTATTTGACATCATGTTTGCCATTTATTGCTGTGGAAAGAAAGCTTTTATTTTTTAGTAAAGTAGGCATTATTGTTATGTGATGCTTTCTTTATGAACTGCTGAATACTGTTCACATTGATGCATAATTCCACCTCTCCCACTACTGCCTCCTATTTACAAATATTTGAACACATACTGTTTTCTCTGGGTAAATCTCAGGTGTATGGTAGTTCACTGAATACCACCAGCATTAATTAGAAGACAAGCAGCTATCGACACATGTTCCTTAGACATCACAATTTTAGAAATGAAAAATATTTAGTAGAAATCTCACAATATTTAAAAATGTGAGAATAGTCTGTCTTTATTAATTTTTACAGAGCCAGGATAAACTTAATACGTTAAAAAAGAGCCCCTTTAAGTGGCTCAGATATTGTAATAGTTCAACATAATGGAATAAATATTCAAAAAATGGATTTGTAAGGGTGAATCTGTGGGATTCTAGTTGTGAATCCACAATCCAGTTAATTGATAAGGAGCTGGACTCTGACCCACCTTCCAGAAGCAAGTTGCCAGGACTAAAATGGGGGGGTTGTTTTCCCTTCCTTGAATTCAGTGGCAGGGGGCCACCACAAACTACTTCTGCGCCACATTCATTAATGTGAAACGGACTTTCATGGAGGCCCCTCCTCTGACTCCCCCAAAGTCCCCTCAAAACAACAGAATTGTGCAGAAGAAGATTAAACTACATTGGCTTTAGGTGTAACTAAGACACAAATCAGTTGAAAAGGAAGTTTAAAACACCAGGCCATGCAGGGCAGCTCCAGTGTGAAGTACAAGTGCATAACTACATGTTATATCATAAACTAGGGTTGGATCAATCTGCCAGCTTTGGTTTCCCCCAGCTTTCCAATCTTAAGTTATGTTTACCATATTTCTACTCGTGATTTTTTATAAAAAGTCCTCAATAAAATATGGCAACATTTTCGTACACATTTCTCCTAACATACACATTTTTTAATGCAAGTGTGTCTGATATATTTTTGCAAGTGATTTCTTGTAATATAATGTATTTATTTTATACCATGCCATTCTCCCAGTGCAGTACCCAAAGTGGCTCACAGCATGAAGTAAAACAAATACAGCCGAAAACATGCACTCTCTCTGTGTGTGTATACACACACACACACACACACACACACGCACATGCACAATGCTCACTCTTAGAATACCCTGCCAAAACAACCAGGCAGTGGCCTAAGGCCTGTCTGAACAACAACAAAAATTGCTTGCTGGCAAGGGAGAGGGCAGGCCTAGCCTCCCATTGAAGGGTGTTCCACAATCTGGGAGTAGCCACCAAGAAGCCCTTCTCTTTTGTCTTCAACAAGTGTGCCAGTGAAAGTGGTGGGACCAATAGAAAGGCCTCCTCAGAAAATCACAAAGCCTGGGCAGGTTCATATAGGCAGATATAGTCCTTCAGATAGCCTGGATATATAGGGCTCTGGAGACCACAACCATCACTTTGAATTGTACCCAGAAAGCAGGGGTGCCAACTTGAATAAAATATTGTGGGGGCCCACATAATTGATCACATGATGCAGTGCACAGACACCATTTAAATAGGATTGCCCATCAACTTTGTGGGGGCCTGGCCCCCTCAGATATTTTGCTGTGGGGGTAAAGCCCCCAAGGTCCCTAGGAGTTGACTCCTATGACAGAAATGAACCTCTAGCCAGTGGAGCTGTTGTAACAAGGTGTCTCTGTTCTCCCTGGCTCTGGTCAGCAATCTGGCTGCAGCATCTTGGACCCAAGTTGCCAAACACTTTCCTCTAATATATGCATTCATGTACACATTTTTTTTGGTTGAAAAACTGCATTGCAAAATTCAGAGAAGTGTGAATTTTGAGGAATAACTGCATTTCAGTTCACAAATTGTTTCCAGAAATGTGAATCTGGTAGATTCACATTAGAAGAAAAAATGAACTGATTTTCTTCCCTCCAGCCTTATTCTAAAGCCAGGGTTCCAGTGCTGAGTTCTCCCCTTCCAGTAGTAAAACTTACCATCATAAAATGTTGCATTTCCTTGCCCCTGCCAGCAGCGGCCAGAGAAGTGAAACGGCAACAGGAAAAGACATAACATCAGTATATCAGGATAATGTGGGTTTTCACAATTTTCAGTAAGTAGCGCTCTGCTTTATAACATGCCACTCTCAATTGCAAGAGAAAGAAAATGTATGTTGTGTGAACCTAAGCATAATACATGTCTTGAGGATTGCTTTGACAGAGCCAAATACTGCACTGGATTAAATATATGACTCAATGAGCCCTAGTCATAATTACACACACAGACACACCAGATTCACATGCAAAGAGGTCTGATCAGGAATCCTCATAAACATTTCCCACACTGAATATTTTGAATCCTTTCACAGATGTATTCAGACAATCAGTTCCCCAACTGGGTGCTGACTTTGCAGTCAACCAGTTGAGGGAATGAGATGAAATAAGATTGTCTGAAAGGATGCAGTATTGAATGCAGTAACCACATAAACCACATACAACTGAAAGTGTGTTAAGCCATGCCACGGAGGAATCCACTGCTAGCTAGTTGGATTTAAATCGATGAAGAAATAGTACATATCAAGCCATAAACTGTACAAATGTTGACATTTGGCCATCTACAAGTCTTTTACAAATTGAAATAAATAAAACTGGACATACCGATTTCAGGGGTGAATAGCTTTTTCCAGCCTGAGCGTATATATGACACGTTTCAGCTTCAGGTTAATATTTATCACTGCTGTAAGTTATAAACTCCTGGAGAACAGGGCTGGGGGAAGTATAATGGAAATGTTAACAGACCCTTAATTATAGAGGCTTGAAACATGGAACATAACAAAAACCCTTTTAAAGTAAATATACACTGTTAACGTCCAGAAGAATGAACTTTTTGTATTCCATGTAGCAAATCGGAGGAATGAACTCGGTTAAAAATAAAAGTTGCTCTAGAGCATTTTCCATTTGTAGAAACCATGAAAAGTGAGACAAAATGATATTTGAAAGATTCCATGAAAAAAACAACAACCCCGAGCTGAACGCAATTCTAATGCAACACAAAGTGAGCCTTGCTGCTCCTCTTGTATTTTACCTCTAATTACAGTATGTATTGAGGTCCTTAATGGATTTGGTAAAACAAACATTAGCAAGTAGTGTAGCTAAAAAAAAGAAGCAGTCTACACGTAACAAATAGAATAAGAAGTGAAGTAATGTTGGGAAAATGTGTGCGCAGTGGATGGCGTAGAGGAAGGATCTATGCCTGTTGACTCCTCTTAGATTTAATTGTTTTCCTGAGTATGCCGTTTTCAAGATTTTCTTGAGTTGTGGCATTGAAGGAAAAGTAACAGGAAGTGACAGAGCAGATTAGAAGGCGATAATGAAAGGGAAAGTCTGAATAAACCAAGTGTAAATTTTTGATAAGACTCCACTCCCCACCCCTGGTCTTACTTCTTGTGTGGATTTTTCATTTCTCATAGACTGGACCAACAAGATGCTGATGGTGAACTGTAAATATTATACTAGGTTCATGCTGAAGATTATGAAAGGCCATAACCCAAGGTGAAGACATTAATTTTATGGGGAAGGATTGGCCATTGTCAGAAATGCCCTGCCGTGTCTAAAGATTCAAAGTGTGCAATAGGATTTTCATGAAAAATATTTTGCTGCCCATTCTGTTTCCCACACACACTTGTCAAATGTTAGGACTGAATTATCACTAGGCAAACTGGTAATTGGTGTAGCTCAGTAATTGGTTTCATTATATTATGCAATGAAAAAAAAAGATGGTATACTCTACCTATGTGTTTTAGATAATACGGCATTCGCAATGCAAAGCAGCCCTTTGTTGTGTTTAAGGGGAACGGCTAACTAGGCTGAACTTGCTTGAAAGGCTATTGAAAAGATTTCTGTCCAATTTAGTAAACCTGATTATCTCAGTAATGTGAAGATCAGGAGAATTGTCAATGGGCATACCGTATTTACATGGGTTTCTTCTGATAAATACAAAATTTCATTTATGAATTAATTGCTAGCTCCTCATTTGTTAAAAAAAATGTCACACCAAGTGAAAAGCAATCTCACTAGATGTGGATTTTACACGGCACTAGATCAATCCCAATACCAGTAAATGGATATTATTAAACAGCATGGGGTAGTGCAAACTGGGAAAGAAAACTTGTAGTGTACTGCCTTTGAGCAGACCTGGCTTGCATGCTGTGACAGGGCAATTGTCGACATGCTTTTTCATGCCAATCTGCAGCTTTTTCAACTCTAGATGCTATGGCAACCAGGGTTTAACAGACTAAGCAGCTAACAAGCTTCCCTGATGGAATTGTCTGCTAGTATGATTGCCTTGTCTTACTGAAAATATAAAATAGAACGAAGACGCTTGTGGACATTTGTCAAGCTGATTATAATTTGGACACTTGAATCATAATTGCCTGTTGTGTATTGTACAGCACTGTCCAGTGCTATTTTCCACACTGTCTGCAGAGGACACGAGTGTGTTTTCACAGCCTGTTTCTTGTGGAAATGAGAGCTTCTGGTGATTCTGAGTTGGTACATCATGGTTAGCACAGTTATAAGAAAAAAATAATGACTAAACAATGGCAATCCCTTAACCCATGTGGATCTACAGGACTAGTTTTGATTTCTTCTCTTTTATTTAGATAGATTGTATTATGATTGAGAAACAACAAGCTTCTATGCAAGATTCGATTTTCAAGATGCAAAAATTGAATTTGCATTGCCATCTTTTGTAACCCATGTCAATTTTTATTTTTCTATTGTGATGTTTATTTTAAATTTTCAGAGGCTAAATTTCACTCCCCCTGCTTTCTATTGGTTTTAGTGCTAAATGATAGCCCTAATGCAGAAGAGGCACAAACTGTAGCAGCAAGAATGCAATTAGCCTTTATTTCTCTTCAGACTGAAGACTGCAGCTTAAGGGTAAGAAAAGGTACCATTGATACACATAGGCTTCTCTTATTCAAGTATGGTATCTGAGTTTGGTGTGAGGGGAGAGCTGCCATCTCTAGCTCCAGAGAGGGGAAAGCCCAAATGTAGGCCTTCTGAATTGTTGGATTAGATCTATTAATACTGCCCTCTGGTGACACTATGATGTGTGTTGGTGGTAAGCATCACTGGGCCTTGGATAGTGCATGAACAAAACGAATGTGAGCAGCAATCTCATTTGCGATGAGACTACAGCTGGAGCAAACATTCACCCCAAAAAAAATTTCTTCACAGTTCTTCTGTACACATTTAGATGTTCTGTGCTCTATAGATTCTCTGAACATTCAAATATTTGCTGAATGTCTATCACATATTTGATAATGGCATTTCACATCCAAAGATATCTCTAATTTGACTTTGATATTTAACTGTTCATGAACATTCATGTTAGTGAACCATGCTTCACTGTATCTGATAGCTGACACGTAACAGTGTTTAACATTTATTGCATGTCAGCTATGATTAGTTCATGTCAGCCTTCAGAGACAGTGAAATACTAAGCATGATTCATGAATGTTCACTTGACTTACTTTTAATTTTAATGAAATGTTTAATAACAGTTACATTTCAAAGTTGCATTTGAGACATTTGAGCAAATGTCTTTGTATGTGAAATACAGATATCAAATATCTAGTGACTACTCATGGTCTGTTTTATACTTGATGCCTGTTGAAATGAAAACAAGACGCAATTCTTGGTGTCTGACTTACACCCAATAATAATAAGACTGTGTCTTCAGTCTCATCTTGAGCTGAACATTTGTTCACAAATATTAGGAATCATAGAATCATAGAGTTGGAAGAGACCACAAGGGCCATCGAGTCCAACCCCCTGCCAAGCAGGAAACACCATCAGAGCACTCCTGACATATGGTTGTCAAGCCTCTGCTTAAAGACCTCCAAAGAAGGAGACTCCACCACACTCCTTGGCTGCAAATTCCACTGTCGAACAGCTCTTACTGTCAGGAAGTTCTTCCTAATGTTTAGGTGGAATCTTCTTTCCTGCAGTTTGGATCCATTGCTCCATGTCCGCTTCTCTGGAGCAGCAGAAAACAACCTTTCTCCCTCCTCTATGTGACATCCTTTTATATATTTGAACATGGCTATCATATCACCCCTTAACCTCCTCTTCTCCAGGCTAAACATGCCCAGCTCCCTTAGCCGTTCCTCATAAGGCATCATTTCCAGACCTTTGACCATTTTGGTTGCCCTCCTCTGGACACGTTCCAGTTTCTCAGTGTCCTTCTTGAACTGTGGTGCCCAGAACTGGACACAGTACTCCAGGTGAGGTCTGACCAGAGCAGAATACAGTGGCACTATTACTTCCCTTGATCTAGATGCTATACTCCTATTGATGCAGCCCAGAATTGCATTGGCTTTTTTAGCTGCCGCGTCACACTGTTGGCTCATGTCAAGTTTGTGGTCAACCAAGACTCCTAGATCCTTTTCACATGTACTGCTCTCAAGCCAGGTGTCACCCATCTTGTATTTGTGCCTCTCATTTTTTTTGCCCAAGTGCAATACTTTACATTTCTCCCTGTTAAAATTCATCTTGTTTGTTTTGGCCCAGTTCTCCAATCTGTCAAGGTCGTTTTGAAGTGTGATCCTGTCCTCTGGGGTGTTAGCCACCCCTCCCAGTTTGGTGTCATCTTCAAATTTGATCAGGATGCCCTTGAGTCCATCATCCAAGTCGTTGATAAAGATGTTGAATAAGACTGGGCCCAAGACAGATCCCTGTGGCACCCCACTAGTCACTCTTCTCCAGGATGAAGAGGAACCATTGATGAGCACCCTTTGGGTTCGGTCAGTCAGCCAGTTACAAATCCACTGAGTGGTAGCATAGTCAAGACCGCATTTTACCAGCTTCTTTACAAGAATATCATGGGGCACCTTGTCAAATGCCTTGCTGAAATCAAGGTAGGCTACATCCACTGTGTTCCCTTCATCTACCAGGCTTGTAATTCTGTCAAAAAACGAGATCAGGTTAGTCTGACATGACTTATTTTTCAGAAATCCATGTTGACTATTGGTGATCACAGCATTCCTTTCTAGGTGCTCACAGACTGTTTGCTTAATGATCTGCTCCAGAAACTTCCCTGGTATTGATGTCAGACTGACTGGGCGGTAATTATTTGGGTCCTCTCTTTTCCCCTTTTTGAAAATAGGGACAACATTTGCCCTCCTCCAGTCTACCGGGACTTCGCCTGTTCTCCAGGAATTCTCAAAGATGACTGCCAGTGGTTCTGAGATCACATCTGCCAGTACTTTTAATACTCTTGGATGCAGTTCATCTGGCCCTGGAGACTTGAATACATCTAAACTAGCCAAGTATTCTTGTACTATCTCCTTAGTTATTCTGGGCCGTGTTTCCTCTGCTGAATCATTTGCTCCAGATTCTTCAGGTCGGGCATTGTTTTCCTTATCGGAGAAGACTGAGGCAAAGAAGGCATTGAGGAGTTCAGCCCTTTCCGTGTCCCCTGTTTGCATTTCACCATCTTCTCCTCTGAGTGACCCCACTGTTTCTTTGTTCTTCCTTTTGCCACGAACATACCCATAAAAGCCTTTTTTGTTGCTTTTAACCTCCCTAGCAAGCCTGAGTTCATTCTGTGCTTTAGCTTTTCTGACTTTGTGTCTACACGTGCTGGCTATTTGTTTGAATTCCTCTTTTGTGGTTTCCCCCCTTTTCCATTTTTTGTACACATCCTTTTTTAATCTTAACTCAGTTAAAATGAATGAATGTGGTGAATGTGGTGAATTTTCTTTTTTGGTCATTCAAATCCTGAATGTGAAATTTTACCTCAAAATTTTAAATTTGATTGCTCAAAAAAAAATTGTGAATTTTCACATTGAAACATTTATTGGCAAAAAATTGAAAATTCCCTACATTGCCAATATTTATGAACATTTGTGTCAGCTCAAATGAGACTTGGGACATATTTTCATTATAATGAGTATGCCAGCCACTAGAACTCACTGCACACCAATGTGATCGATATCAGGAAATGGGTGATGCATCTCAGCACAAGCAATACTGTATTTTAGAACTCTAAAATGCTCTACCATTTCCTTCTCTATGGTCTGTCTCTTTCCTCTAGGAATCAACTGCCACTTTAAACCTTCTCTTTCCATATAGCTTTGTTTTTCTTTCAGTCTCCCTCTTCCCATTTTGGCGGGGGGGGGGCAACCAATATTATAAGCACAGTGAAAGGGAAGGGTTATTTATCTGTTTTCCGATGCCCAATGCTCCCAGTGAAATTTACCTCTCTTCAAACCTGAAACCTGGAGAAATGTTTCTTTAATGCTGATGGCACTGCTGGCAGGACAAGGAGGTGGGACAACGAGCAGTAGCACCTGAGGAGAAGGGAGTCCCATATTGTTACCTAAGTGGATGTAAGATGGTAACCCAGGCAGAGGATAGCTTAATCAGCACTGTACAAGTGGGTGACTGCTTACTGGCCGACAACACTCATAGTTGTGCATGAAAGCACAACAGACCAATCAGCACCTGTGTATCTGTATGCACTCACAGATCCATCCCCTGCCTTGGTTGCTATTTCCAACCTTCGTTCAACAATGATGTGGGATGCCTTCCCTTCAGGCAAATAAGAAGAGCTCTCCTCCATTTTTTCAAGCCACATTGGCATTAAGAGTATTATAACAAGTGGATATTTTGTTACAGTATTTCCCTTCTCTTTTTAAACTACACGGTTCATCAGCTAAAAGCATGAATCTGGATTAGGGTTATTTATTTATTATTATTAAACTTGTAATGGGGCATGTTGTGTGGGGAAAACCCTGGAGGGCAGGGGGATAGCTATCTCTTTAAAAATCCCTAAGTACTTGGCATGAATGGCCTGGCTTCTTCATTATGTGGGAACTTAGCTGTCTTATTTCAAACATCCTCAAACACACAGGACCGTCCCTCCCTAAGAGAGGCCTTGTTCAGGCCAATAAGCCTATCTAGTCCAGCATGCCTATGGGAAGCCCAGAAGCACAATGGCACAATTGTACTCCCCAGTTCATAACCATACTATCTCTGGTACAGGTAGGTACAAGGTAGGTAATTTATAGAGGAAACAGTTTTTATTTCTTCATATGCTACCTATCTGCTTCCCCCTTCATCACTTCTGTTGCCACTCCCAATCTTATTAAAACTTCTTAATATGCAGTTTGGGGTTTGGCAGTTCAGGGACCTTTCTGGCTGGGCCAGATCACACTTTCACACTATATGTGTTAACTAAGAGAAGGTAAGGGGGAAAACAGACTGAACTCAGTGACTGGTGAGCTATCGGACAGTGTGACAGACATCCTCACTGAAGATAAGCGCTGAGTAACACAATGGATATTTTGGGTTTGTTAATACATAAAATGCCCCCTGTGTTCACACATGAGAGGTCTATGATTAACTGTTTATGGTAGTGTTTATGTTTAACAAACACTACATTTATTGTAATGCAAGGTATTATATGCCAGTGAAGGCTGCCCAGTGTCCACTCACGTCCCACCCAGAGGTTAATTAACATTAATGTTAATGTTTTGTATGATACCCCAAAGTTATAATGTATATATTTTTATATTTTAAGATGTAAGTCACTTGGATACTTTTTAGAGAATAAATTTAAATAAAATAATAATAATAATAATAATAATAATAATAATAATATTAAGAATTATAATGGTATAGAAATGATCTGTAGGAGCGCCAGACATTTTGAGCCATAGTGGATGAAACAGCTGGATGTGGATTGACAACCATGCTAGAGTCCTAAACAGTGAAGGAACCATTGCAGCACAAAGTGCCTTGTTTTAGACACTGATGTACAGGTGTGCCTTCATCAATAGGTATAATAATAATAATAGAAAAAACAGGAATCTGTGTACTTATGTGAAGCTGCCTCAAAAAGAGTCAGAACATTGGTCCATCTAGCTGAATATTGTCTATGTCACTGGCGGCAATACTCCAGGGTCTCAGGCAGAGTTCTTTCCCATCAGTTGCTCTCTCATTCTCTTAAATGGAGATGCCAAGGTGTTAACCAGGGACATGCTGCCTACAAAGCATTTACTCTACCCCTGAGCTCTGGTCCACCCCCAGATATATAGCATCCATTACTGAGTAAGACATACCTTCTGAAATTTCACTGCTTGCCTTATAGGTGTGTGAAAGAAATGGATAGTTGCATTACAACTGGTGCTGTGTCGTGTGTTCTCTGGGGTTTTCCATGTATATATGAAGCCACTAATACCTGTCCTTTTGCAATGCATCTTCAGAAAAATGCCAGTGAAATGCCTAATTTTGTTTTGACATCGCCCTGGAAGTAACAAGATACATTTGTCTCCTAGTCTTATCCTGTTTACTGATAAACATTACAAATAAATAATGTTAATCGCTTTGCATAAAACAGTTCTCACTGGGAAGAAATGCACAGCTAAGTAAAACCTAGCCGATTCTCCTCCAATTATTAAAAATGGGAAACTTTAAAATGAAATGTAAACCTCCCCCCCCCCCATTTTGCTATCTTGAAAGCTACCTTGAAAGACCCAAGGGGTGTTTGAACTACCAGCCTAATTTGCCTCTTCTCTGGATAGTGTCAGCCTTCAAGACTGAAAACTAGAGGTGGAGAAATGTGCTCCTTTCAATACAAACAAGGAAATATGCATTGGGGTCTACATATCCGAATGGCACTTAGAGTGAAACTTTAATATGGCCCCAAATAGTAACAGAGTGTCTAATTTGTCCCTCCCCATCCCTGCTGCTTCCCCACATCCTCACTTTGTCTTGCTGCATTTCCTTACTGTAACCAACATGTTGTTGGCATCCATCTGTCTCAAGGGACAATGGAGTACACCTCCAGGGGTGAAGTCAAACTGCTGCGTTAGTGCCACCAAGGTGACCTCCCCAGGTGCACAAACCTGGGCAGTGTGTATAGAGGTCCCAGGCTGCCCAGAAGACAAGACCTCACTCTCGGCCTCACTCATGTGGTCCAAAGGAAAGCAGAGCAATACATTTGGCACCAGCTTGGCTGCAGAAATTGCCAGATGTGAACAAAGTGCCATTCAACTGTCTTAGGGACTTCATTCTGGATTTATCACCAACAGCAACTCCAATGACGTGAAGTGAAGTCTGGGAAATGCATTGGATCACTATGCCAGGGCATGGGTAGTTTCACTGTACTTTGTGAACATGATCAGAGTCCTCTTCAGGCATTGCCCATCATGTGAGTACCAGAGTTCTAACTTACATGGGAAGGCTGCTTGAATAATTTCAGCTATCAGCACGTGGAGGGATGTAGGAGCTTAAGGACTGCTAGACTCCTTATAGCCCTGCCCAATCACTGAGGTCTTTTGTAGAGTGTTTGTGGTCCCTATGGCTCACATCTACCAGAAGCCACGTGTTCAGTATTGTGGACCAAGTTTTGGGGAACTCCCTTCCAGCTAATCTCAGCTGAACCCCTCCCTGTCAAACTTCTGGAGTTTAGTGAGGACATTTTTATATTATTATTTCAGCAGGCATTTTTTTTCATCATTCTGATTTTATAGTTAGTTTTCAATTTCTTTCAGCTCTATTGTATTTGTTCAGCTTATTGTACACCGCTTAAAGACTACTGCAATTAAGCAGTGTATAAACTGTCAAAACAATGAATGAATAAATGATTGATTGTCATGTCTAGTGCCAACCTGGCAGGAGACTTTGGAGGACAAACCAGATGCTGCACAGGTCTCTGGTGCCTGGTTTTCTGACTCCTTAGTCCTTGGTCCTGATTGTCATGGTCCAGTTTACGGGCAGTTGAAGTCCCGGCTGAGGACGTCGGAACTGGGGGCAAGATGGCGGGGTGGGAGCAGGAACAGGAGTCCAGAAGCCAGGAGTCAGGAAGCCAAGGGTACAAGGCTCAGCGAGCTGGGAGTCAAGAAGCCAAGGGTCCGAGGGTCAGGAAACCAGGAGTCAAGGAGCCAAGGGTCCGAGGATCAGGAAGCAAGGAGACAAGAAGCCAAACGCAGACAGGCAGGAAACGTGTTGCTGTGGCAAAGAGCCAAAGGGAAATGCTGACCTTATATCCCTTCTTGCCACCAGGTGCTGTGAGTTACCAATCGGCCTCACCTGTGCGGCTGCGTCTTGCCTCTTCAGAACAAACATAGGAAAGCCCTAGTCCTACCGGTCACAGGGCCTGGCTCCTGCACACACTCCTGACACTGATTCTGGTTCCCCTTCCTTGCTGTGTTGTGCCTTGTCTGAACACCCTGAGGTACTGACATTGGACTATTACCTGGCCTGGCCTCTGAATCCCCATTCTGACCTTGGCTTTCCTTGAAACTACACTGCACCTTGAACCTCACTCTCTTGGACTAGTGTTTTGCTAAATGCCTTTAGCGTCCTGTGACTTATCCCTAAGGGGATGATAAGTCCTTGCTGTTCTTCTCATGTGAGGGGAAGACTGCCTGAATGGGACCAGGATGTAGCATTCTCTGGAACATTTGGAGATTGCATTCAATCCTTACACCACCAAGGGAATGTATTGTGGATCTTCACAGTGAAGGAATTTGAACAATGCAACCTATTCAAGGAAATCTTCCCCATGATTGTATTGCTAAGATGATTTCACCAAAAATGTAGAAGACCTACCATATACAAAGCTGAGGAAATGTTTTACCCAAGACTCAGTTTCTTAATTACTGTATTAACTTATTCCTACACTAGTAACACCTGACTCATGCATTTTCAGGTGGCATTAAATGTTGAATTACACACACACAGGTAGCGAGGCAATTTACAAATTTCTTTGTCTACTATAGTACAACATTTAGGTTTGGCAATAAATATAGCCAATTAATTAGACCACACTATCTCACACAAAAAGGGGACATTTTACAGATCATACATTGTAGGGGAAAAGGTGTTGCGAAAACAGTCTATAAATAGAAAACAAAATTGGGCATGCCTTCTTGACAACCACTGCTGAACAAAGATTCAGTTGAATTTTGTAATTTTATATTTTGTAATGTATTTTGAGTTGTATCTTGTAATTTTATATTTTGTAATGTATTTTGAGTTGTATCTTGTAATTTTCAGTTATATCTTGTAAAATTATTGCAAAGGGTCAGCTAGTTGGGAATCTACATATATTAAAAACAGCTCCCTAGGATCTCCCACTTTAACAAAGGGACAAGGAACCTCAAGCCCAGAGGTCAAGCGTGGTCCTTCAAACCTCTCTATCTGGCCCTTGAGACTCTCCCCAGCCACACTCCTGAGGCCACATCCCTTACTAACCCTGCTTTGGACCCTCCTTCGTGTTTTTGACTGGCTAGAATGTGTCCTTGAACTCCAATCATGCCTCTTGCTTGTCCAGACAGAGGATGGAGATGGGTGTACGTAGAAAGCAGTGTAATGCACAAAGCTATGGGGTAGAATCAGAACTGAGTAAAGCAGAATGGATGTTCCTGTAGGTGGAAGTGGGAGAGGTTATTTTTGCTTATTTCCCCTCCCACTATAACTCCCTGTACTCCTGAAAATCTGTTTTAGGTGTTTGGAGTATGGCACAGTTCTGGCCAATCCCCAACATGCCTCTTTAAAAGCACCTATTCATTCAGCTTCCGTTCCCCAAAGCTTACATAGCTTGTGTCAAGGTTCAGAACACATGCTGAGCAAAACTGTTGTGTAGCAGGGAGCTGGGAGTAGGTTGTTACTCTGTCAGGCCCATATCCCCCCTTCTCAAAAGCTGGTAACAGCACATTCCCTGGCCACATGCCACACAGCCTAGTGGCTTGTAAGAGTCATGCCTCAATGATAAGCCCCTTTGATCAAGAGCCCTTAAAATAGAATGTGATCCACATTCCATTGTCCTTCATCATCCATCTCACCACCCTGAATGCTGTGTTACTTGTGACCGTCCATGAGTAGCATGGCGTTGTGGTCTAAATCATTGAGCCTCTTGGGCTTGCTGAACAGAAGGTTGGCAATTTGAATCCATGCGATGGGGTGAGCTCCCGTTGCTCTGTCCCAGCTCCTGCCAACCTAGCAGTTTGAAATCACGCCAGTGCAAGTAAATAAATAGGTACTGTTGCAGCAGGAAGGTAAACAGAGTTTCTGTGTGCTCTGGTTTCCGTCATGGTGTTCCGTTGCACCAGAAGCGGTTTAGTCATCCTGGCCACATGACCCAGAAAGCTGTCTGTGGACAAACGCTGGCTCCTTCAGCCTGAAGAGCGAGATGAGTGCTTAACTGTCCAGGGGTCCTTTACCATTTACCTTTACCATGAGTAGCTGCATAAGGTAGATAGAAGATAATAAGATCTTTGCTGGATCAGGCCTAACAGTCACCTAGTCCAGCTTCTTTCTCTTACAATGGGCAATCAGATGCCCATGGAAAGCTTGCAAGCATCACCTGGGCACAATAGAACTCTCCCCTCCTGTGGTTCCCAGCAACTGGTATTCAAATCTGCCTCTGATGGTGGAGGTAGAACATAGCCATCCCTTCTAAAAGCCATTGATAGTCTTCTCCTCAATGAAGTTGTCTAATTCTCTTTTAATGTTATCCACGTGGGTGATCACCTTTACATCATATAGGAGCAAATTCTAAAGTTTATCTGTGTGCTGTGTGAAGAAAGGTAGCTGTGATCACAGAAGGTCTGGCCATTAGCTTTCCAACTAGTTATTTCACCCCCTCTGTTCACAATGGCTGGAAACCCTGGAGAACTGCAACTTATCAGCAGACAATATTGAGCTCGCTAGATCAATGGTCTGACCTAGAAAGCAGTTTCACATGTTTATATTTATTATATTATTATGTTTATATTTATCCCTAAGTAACGCCCAAGATGGCAAACCTACAGTGGTACCTCAGGTTACAGACACTTCAGGTTACAGACTCTGCTAACCCAGAAATAGTACCTCGGGTTAAGAATTTTGCTTCAGGGTGAGAACAGAAAGCGAGCGACGGCGGCAGCAGGAGGCCCCATTAGCTAAAGTGGTACCTCAGGTTAAGAACAGTTTCAGGTTAAGAATGGACCTCCGGAACGAATTAAGTTCTTAACCCGAGATACCACTGTACTTGGAGCCTGTTTCCAGAAATCAGAGCTTCACATTTATTGTCATGGTGGAGCAAAGGAGGTCCTTCACTTTGGTAAGAAGCAGAGGGAAAACCTTCGCAGTGGTAGGATGAACCATTTCCATTTCTTCCCTCAGTTTTGAAAAAGAAACTCACAGTGGACTGAATGACATTTACATGGAGTGCGTCTCTCCATTCCTATGTCTTGCAGTGGGATGGTGTAAAATTATGCTTTGAATTGATAATCTAAAGGTGTAGCTCCTTGCCTGCTATTGAGGTATGGGAACAAGAGATGTTGGCAATTTATCTGATAGTAGCCTCAAACCACTAGAGGGTTAAATGAAAATCAGGTTTATTTATTTATTTTTAAAAGCATTTTGATTGCATCATTTTTGGAGAAATAAATTGACAGAACGTTTGCAATCGCTGTACAGTAATCAGGACTCTTTTTCTGCCACACAAGAACCTTGCAATGCTCATAGCTAATGATGTATATAGCACAATACATTAACGTTACATTAATGTGTTCAGTGGTACAGAAGAATGCAGTAATTAGGCACTGAGGGATTCTTTTTGGAACAGTTTGATGAGGTGGTCAATTACCTGTGCAACATGACAGCAAGTGGTATGACTGGTTTAACTTAATAAGTACATTCATGAAAGAGGCCACTGTGGTGTGCATTAGTTGCACTGGAAAGGTTCTCTTTCGTTAATACAAAAGTAAAGCCTTAAATATCAATTAATTTAATATGTTTGGAATACTTTATGCTTTACACACCAGCAGATTATTTCGCCCACTATCACCCACTGTAAATTGAGTGTACATTGTAGGAACTGCAGGAACATGGTAAATGTTTCACCAAAAATTCAAGCAGGGGAAGGACATTTCCGGCTGCTTAACAGGAAGCCAGATAAAATACCATTTGGATTAACTGGAGTTTGCCATGGGATCAAGTTTTTCAATAAAGATGGATAAAAAAAGGTTTCTGAATAAATAATGCACACTGAATTATAAAAAGCTGTTGCTCGGTATATTTTTCTTTTCTATATTAGATTTAATGAATAGATAGAATATATATATATATATATATATATATATATATATATATATATATATATTCTATGTACCCTACCATTAAATGATACCATCATTCCCCCCCCTACCTAAATAAATTCACATTCTTGTCACCTACAAAGCATACAGAAAAATTTGAAACATTATTCATAATTGAGATTTTTTTTTACTAAATATCTTTTAAAGATAAATTTGTTTTATTCTTTCATCCCACTGTTTAAAAGGATTTTCACATTTTTATCTTCTAAGGAATTGTCAATGAGAAACTAAACTGCATAGACTATACATTAAAATCACTTTAGTTTTTAAGCTGTCACGAACTGTTTCAAAAAATGCTAAGTTGCTATTGTTTAATGTCTGTCATTTTATAATGCTTTAGAAGTTATCTATCCTGTAAAATTATTAACTGATGCTAAAATTGCCTTGTAAGTATTAGGACAATAGCAATTTTGTAGCAGCTGGGACACTGCCAATGTAAGATAAGTACATTTTGCTCTGTAGATTCATAAAGTGCTTTGAAATGGTTTGTAACTGATGGATGGATGCATTTTCTAAGTGTAGAAAGCAATATTTTGTAGAAGGAAATGGCTTGAAAGCTGACACACATGCATGCAAATGCCATTCTCTTCAGTAAGTAATTTGCTTTTTCTTTCAAAAGCATAAATGGCATAGTTAGACACATTATTTTGTATATTGCACATAACAATACAAGATGCACAAAAACAGCAAGTACAAAACATTTCATATTGATAGAGGAACCCGTGGCTGTAGTATATGATTAGCATAAATGTATACACACTGAAGTAATGCCTTCAGGATTAAAAAGTGAAGCTGAAAAAGAAAAGTTCTCCTAACTTCAAGAAATGAAAATATTGATTTTCATTTTTTTGGGGTGGTGGGGTGATTTAATGCTAACTGATTTTAAGGAAGCCATCAGCCCCAAACCCACTAAAGTTGATGCGCTGATTCCAATCAGATTAAAAGGTTTTTTGGAGGGGGATGTAGATTAGCTGACAGAATCTCTCTGATCATGCGATCAGCCATTATAGATCCTTTTCTCATACCATCTTCAAGCTTGACTTCCTGTCTGGGCTGCTGATTTGTCAGGGTAGCAGGTAATGTTATTTATTTATTATAACATTTATATATTGCCCTTCATCCAAAGACCACAAGGCAATGATGATTTGTGGTATCTTACTAGGTGTTGAGTGAGAGTCAACCCAACCGCTCAGAGCAGCATACTTCGTGGTCTTCAGAGGACGGTGTTACCTACAGAATTGCATGTGAAGGATGTGAGGGATGCTATGCAAAGCTAGCACATCGGGAAGGGGCATTGAACCTAGACGTCACCATGATGTGTGAGATTTCTTTGTACAGATCAATTTTGATGTGTGGATAAATAAAATAAATATTTATCCCCTTGTCTATTTTGTAGGGCACTGTTATATGTTTCTCACATTTACAGTACATACTTTGGACTGTACTTCAAAGGGGAATGTAATGAAGAAAAGAAAAGAAAAAAAGAAAGGAAAAGAAAAGAAAAGAAAAAAGAAAAGCTGAAGAACATATTGTGAAAAGAAAGGGCGGTGGGCAGGTAGGGACTACCTTGGTGTGCTTCTTGAATAATGGAATTTTGAAAGAGAGATCTATGCACCTCATGATCTCCATCTCAACTTTTATTTTTAACAATATACACAAATACAGTGGTACCTCAGGTTAAGTACTTAATTCGTTCCGGAGGTCTGTTCTTAACCTGAAACTGCTCTTAACCTGAAGCACCACTTTAGCTAATGGGGCCTCCTGCTGCTGCTGCGCCGCCGGAGCATGATTTCTGTTCTCATCCTGAAGCAGAGTTCTTAATCCGAGGTAATATTTCTGGGTTAGTGGAGTCTGTAACCTGAAGCGTATGTAACCTGAAGCGTGTGTAACCCGAGGTACCACTGTACTCTGCTCTGTTAAATCATGTTTCAATAAAATATCTCAATGGACTTAGTATCAATTTAGGCTGTGTACTCTGGCTCCAGTACACTCAAATTGCTGGCTTTTGAATTTGTGTATGCACAATGTTACCCACAATGCAGATAATACTACTGTTTGATGCCACTTAAGGCATATTCACTTAGCATTTAGGCTGAGGTGCATATTTTTGGGACACATTTTATGACAGTGAATGCACAGGTGATAGCTTCATCAATAGAAGTTTAAGGAGGCTGCAGGGACAGAGAAACAAAGCAGGCAGTGCACACCAGGTGAGGACATCTCTGCCCCCTTCCTGATTTGTACAGCAACATAGATAAGCACAGCTTGGAAATGAAACAGCGTTACCACCCCAAAATGTTTCCAGGTGCAAAGAGTATTGAAAACGGGATTGCATGTGACTGTTCCAGTAGTACCATGAACACAAATCATCATGAATGCACAATATAAAGGACATCTGGGGGAGTCCCTTAGTCTATTTCCTCTGTTTACAGTCAAAATGGCTGTTGCTGTGTGTCCACTCTCTTTTTCCTGTGTCTGATAGCTTCTGAGATACAGGGGAAAAGGCGTGCATTCAGCTTGAAGGTTGAGATAACAAATGTATTAACCAATATGCACATTTGTACAACCCTTTCTGTGAGAAGTTTGTTTTTTTTAACCCACCTGAAATCCTGAGACTTTGCAGTGATCTTTTAATATATATATTTTAACGTCATGTCAGAAACAGCTCTGAGCAGAGAAGCTACAGTCTAATAGGTTAAGGTTTAAATTGCATTGACTTTAATGACTGTGTACTGAATAACTCAGAAGTCACGTCACTTCAAACAAAATAGATGGTAAATGATCAGCACAAACACTACATCTGGTTCAACTGGTAGAAATAGCAGCAAACCTTCTGTTAGTGAGATTTTGCTGAAAGGTCTACATTTGTCCCCACTACGTCTGGGCATGGTTTGAGGTGCTGGCTTTATTCTTTTAGGTTGTTCTGTCTCTCAAATCAGATTGAAGGTGGTTTGGTAGGAAACACATCAAAATGCAGTATAGATACAGGCTAGATATGGATTGTGGCTAACATCACTTCCGAAACCAGGAATGGGAATGCACTGGATGAAGAGTCAATAGGACTGTGCACACAGCTTAAGACTTAAATGATTTAGGGTCTAGATGACTGCAGAGAATATCTTCTCCCCCTATCCATGAAGTGAAGACTCATGAGATATGTTTCACATGTGTTTATTGGGAACCAGGCGCTCTGCTTGAACGGGTCTGAATACTGTGTATATGACCCAAGATTGCAGAGCTGGACATTGCTAGAAAAGAGAAAAAGAGAGCATCCATTGCTATAAGAAAAGATAGGTGCTAGAAATTACCTCTTCTAGGCACAAGGATACAAGCACTGGAATACAGGAGTATCTCTGAAGGAGCTAGAACCAAAAAGTAGGAATGAAATTTCCATGCCTCCAGGTTTGTATTGTTGACTTTTGGTTTCACTGTAGACATTTTTCAAAGGAGATAACCATGTTAGTCCCTGGTAGAAAAACAAGAGAATCGTGTGGGTTGATGTTGCACAGACTTAATTTTCCAGCAGTGGTTGTCTGCGGAGACAAAACCAAGATTTGTGGCACTTAAAGACTAACTAATTTGTTATGGTGTCATGTACTACAGTCTACTTCAACAGCTGTCATAATACATCTGTTAGTCTTTAAGGTCCCATTTGCTGTATTTGTCAACAATAATTTCATTTCATCTTTGTGGCCTTTTTTGTTATGTTGGAACAAGATTGCAGTCTAATCCTAGGTTCTCCAATGTGGCACCTACAGGTACTCGCCAAGGTTCCCTGCCCCTCCCAATTCTTAATTTTTTAAAAATTGATTTCATTCCTTTCTTCCTTAACCATGGGTGGAGCTAGGCTGCCTGGAAAGTAAAGTACAAACATCCAGCCCTACCACCTCACCCTTTTCTCTCCCTTCCACCAGAATGCTTCTAATTTGTAGCCTCCCACTGAAATTCTTTCCCCTCCCAGGGTGTGTGTTTTCTAGGATGTGGGACAGGTTTCATACCTGTATTTTATTTGCATTGATTTTTTAAAAAGATTTTCATTGGTTTTTTGTTGTAATTGGCTTTAATGTTCACACTGTGTTGTAAGTTGTTTAGAGTCACTCTTCTGAGAATAGCAACTAATTAATAATAATAGTAATAATACGTTTTGGGCTTTTTTAGCATATGTGTGTGTGCCTACTTTCTGTGTTTGTTTGGATAGCACATTTCTTGCTTTGTTTGCTTATTGGGGCTGGGAGAGCTTTGCCAGTTCTGCTTGTTTGTTGTGTGTTTTGCCTGCTTTTTTTTGAGGGGGTTGCCAGCTTTTTTCATTTGGCTGTTTGTTTTTCCTGCTTTTTCTTTTGTTTTGCCAGGAGTGCTTTGCCTGGGTTTGTTGTTTGATGACGGGGGTTGCTTTTGTCTGCTTTTTTGATGAGGGGAGGGCTGCTTTTGTTTGCTTGTCTGTGAGGGTAGCCATTTTCTCCTTTTGGGAGGGGGTTCTGATCACCACCTGTGATTTCACACTAAAGACCATATTGTCTTTTGTTCTGTTTCACACAGTGGTTAGGCATACCATGTAATATAGTGGCTTGGCTCAGATGGCAACCCAATATGCTAAATGCTGGGACCCACCACCCCATTACTCTCCTAACGTATCAGCTTCACTCAGTGCCAGATTTACATATAAGCTAAACAAGCTATAGATTAGGGCCCTACTCTCTTGCCTCCCCCAAATTTCACTATTAATATACTTCTTCTTAATTGTATTTCAGTTCAACAATTACTTTGATAAAATACATATTTAGTTATGTGCAAGTGGCTTTAGATACCTATTAGGTCCATAAATTACCATATAGCATATATTCAACACAAAAAACAGCGACAATTTGTTGTTGACAAAGGACAACTGGGCATATGAAGGGCCCAGTACCTTCAGTAGCTTAGGGCCTCATCAAACCTAAATCCAACCCTGCCTTCACTATATGTGCTTAATAGTAAGGGCTTCAGTTCGCTGTAGGCCAAGTATGATGTGGAGCTGTTTCATTGGTTCGTCTTGTCTAGTCAGCTCCATCTGGCAGCTGTTTTCCAAGGCCTCTGAAGCGGTCGTGAGGGACTTTTTTTTCACTTCAAGGGCCACATTTCCTTCTGGGTTTCTAAGGGCCAGTGGTGGGCAGGGCCAAAGGAAAAAGTAGGCAAGAGCAACGAAGATACATGTTTCCATTTGTACAGCAGCCTAGCATAAACTCACACCTCTATTCCCCCCTCCAGACAAGCAAGAGACACAATGAGACATCCCAGCCAGGCAAAAACACTCAGCGGGTGAAGCAGGGCAATAAAGGGTACGGCCAGAGGGAGAGATCCAAGGGCCAGTCAAAGAGCCCTGGAGGCCACACTCGGTTCCTTGTCCTAAGGTTCTCAACCCCTTGAAAAGAGATGTCCTTTCAAGATCCACAAAGATCCTTTTAACTGGAGTTGCAGGAACTGAACCTGGGGTCTTGTCCATGCAAAGGATGTGCTCTGCCACTGAAGCTGAAATCTGACGCACACTTACCCATGAAAAAGCTCCAGCTGAACACTTGGGACTTATGCCTGGGTAAACATACACAGGATCCATCTTCACATTATAAACCCTTCTCACAAGATAAGTATATGCATTATGTACACGGTTTCTGCACATTAGGTATGCTACTGCTGATTCCCCCTCCTCAGCACCTGCCTTATTTTTAATAGTGCTGCTGTTGTTAAATATGCATTACATTTTATAGCTACGCCCGAGATGAGTAGATAATAAGTTACATTATTAGACAGTTGTATTTTGCAGGGGTTGAGTTGCCGAGTTTATTGCTGGGTTGACACTGTGAATAATGTGACACTGCTGCTTTGCTCATTATGTATAATGTATTATTTACTATTCTCTATGATTGTACATTGCTTATTATTATGGATTGTGTTTATATACCTTTTTAATTTTTTGTATTGTACAGATATTACGTTATGTATTTATATCATGTTGTTTATTGCGTTACTATGTTGTAAACCTCCCCGAGGCCGTTTGACTAAGGCTGCTATATACATTTCTTTAATAAATACATACATAAATAAAAACTCTAGGTAACTTTGGGCATAATGAAGAAAATAATTTTTGCTTCTTTCTTCTTACATATAGTCTTGTCCATTTAGTATTTTTTCTTCTGTCCTCCTCTGCTGTTCCTTTCTCACTGTTTCTTTTTTCTTTCCGGTTTTCCCTCCTAGGCGCCTTTCTCATTCAGTTGCTTTTCTCCTAAATTTTAAAAAGAACCCTATAATTGTCAGTCCAAGGGAGCAAACTACAGTAGGTAGGCTCTCAAAGAATCAATATTTACCGCATGAATAACACAGTAAAGCTTTAATTTAGGACTTCTGTGGTTCCCTTGAAACTTACAGGTATTATTCCGTTAAGCCTTGTGGAAGAGGAAAAAAGGGAGCTGAGCAGCTGTTTCGGATGGATAATGCGTCTCAGGCTAAGTTGGAGTAGCAAATCCTAGCAAGGTACAAAGTAGCAGACATAGTGCAGCAGCAGGTGAAAGACTATTATAAAGCAATTTTCAGGAGGTTTATTATAGGCCTCCAAACTAGAAAAAGGGCAAAGGATGGAAAAGGGCATTACAACAGGTTGTATATTGTAGGTTATTGTGTTTTCAGCTGCAATGAACCTGATAATGAAATCAGCTGAACGAGAGCATAAAGGTCCCACACTGATAGGAAAAAAGACATCCCTGAGGCAAACCAACATCGATGTTGTAACAATAACGACAAGTACAGTAATGTAGTCTAGATTGTTACTACTGACACTGGAGAAAACAGGGGAAGCAAAAAGGAAGTTTACACTACCCAAATATAGGTTCCCAGTGTCACTGAAAGGGAAAATAAGTAGGGCATTTAAGTTTAGGATTCGGGGAGAAATAACGGGGATTTACAAGAAAGTACATGCTTTACCAAATTACAGCATGCTGGCACAAACTACAACACAGAAATAAAAAAGTATTTTATCCAATGCAAAATTGCATAGGCATTAGCGACCAAGGTTAAAAAGAAAAGAAAAGAAAAAAGACCAATAGGTAGCACAGGAATAGCAAACACAGATTGGCTTCCAGAGGGCTGGACTTTTTCTGCCTGAAACTGGATGGGAAATATTTCGCTAATGGAACTTCCTCTCTATGCAACCACTGATTAAAATAAAAAGGAAATGAAATGAATGGTCAGTTTTTCAGCCTTCTTACCCTGTCCCCCTTCCACAAATGATTCATGAGGTAAAGTCTCATATATTGAAGAGCCTGTGAGAAATCCCCAAACATTAGCACGAAAGCTTTTTACATCAGTTCACATGCAATGGGGTTTCTTCTGCTGAAACAATTTCTGGATTCTTAATTATTTTTTCTGGTGCTAATGATTGCTGTGTCTCCAGCACTTGTTGATTAAACTATTTCCCCAATGGAAAAAAAAACCCCTCTTTTCTTGAGGAAAATATTGTGACTGGAAACTGTTTTCCCCAGCTGAAATATTCACAAATGATATAAGAACTTCTACCACAGTTTAGCTCTTCTAATGCTTATGAGTGTGTGTTTTGATTCAGGGAAGGATGCTCATGAATGAAACTATTTCCCAGTGGTCCATCCAGCTCAGTACTATGTACAGCCTTGGGTCTTCAGCTTTGAACATTGACCACCCCTGAACATTGACTACATTTGCTGGAGATGATGGCAGTAGGGAGTCCAACAACATCTGTGGACCCAAGGCAGAAGAACACTGATGCATGTTGCCTGGTAGTGGTTCTTCAGGGTTTCAGGCAGAAATTTTTCATATCCCTGCTTGTATTCAGTCGAGACCTTCTGCATGCAAGGCAGATGCTGTCTACTGACCTATGACCCTTGAGGGGCAAAGCTAAATTGCCCTGGCGCTAGGAGGAAAATAGAAAGTATCCTGGCACAGCATGAACAAGCAGGTTCTTCCCTAGTGTGAGTACTAGGACTTCGATCCATTGAGACCCTGTCTTCAGTACAGAAGCTTAAGGAACCTGGCTGCTTGCCTACTGTTTAAACCAGCCTCTCTCAACCCTGGATCCCTGGATGTTGTTAGATTCCAACTCCCTTCAGCTCTAGTTAGCAGTGGTCAGGGATGTTGGGAGTTGTAGTCCAACAACATCCAGGGACACAAAGTTGAGAAAGGCTGGTTTAGACTGTCCACCTCTCCTGTCCATCAGAATGGAATCAACATGGCTGATTATGAAAGGTTGTAAAGGGCCTGAAACTTCAGCAATATATCACAAAAGCAGCTTCCATCTGTCTGATTTTTCTTGTTAACATCTCATGTTAGAGATCCCTGGCACATTTAAGAGGGAAAACATTTTTATTTTGTTAATATTAGAAGTTTTATAGATATTTTTGAGTTATAAAAGCGTCTCTTGGGGTTTTCTTCAGTACTGGGAAAATGCTGCAAACTACTTTATAATTGGATCTTTCTGAGTGGGTGGCTTGAACAGTAATTCCCCCCTGCCTTTAACTTATAAAGGGTTTACTTTTAAAAGCAAAATGAAAATCCAACATACTTAGACCGAAACTCTGTACACACTTTCCTGCAAGTAACTCTCATTGGACTCAATGGAGCTTACTTCAAAGTAGATATGTATAGTATTGCACCGGGGTGGTATTCTACTAATGAAGCCCATCAGTGCAAGGATTTTGGCTTGTACAATGGGACTTCCCCCTCTTTCTTCCTCCCCCCAAGCACTCTACCCCCTCCCCAAACCTGTTCTGGAGGGTTGAGGGAAGAGATGGGGGAGAACGTTCTACTGCACATGCAGAAATCCTGACAGGGTAATTGCCTTGGCGCAATGTTGGATTTCACCCTGACTGTCCATATAGTATTTATCCAATTCACTAAATAAGGGAGCAAGATTGAATTCAGGTTGGAAGGGGTCCAGATAATCCACTTCTTCCAAGAGTGTTTGAAACTGGACCACACGTTACTTGTACTTCTGCAAACCTTGGGTTCCCACATGCATGTTGATACCTTGTTCTTGCTTGTCAGTGGCCTTCTTTTGACACCATTTTTGTTGGCACCACATGAGTTAGCTGTTAGAACAGGGATGAGGAAACTCAGGCCTGTGGGCTTAATTAGGCCCATCAGGCCTCCCCATTTGGCTCACCAGGTCCTTTTGCCCAAGCCACATGCACCCAACAGATATGATGTCAACTGTGTGGCAAATAAAGTAACAGGCCCTTTGGAAGCCGCTCTGAAGCCTCAACAAGCTGGTTGCTGGACTTAAAACATGCATCTTGGGGCTCTTTAAAAGTAAAGGCAATCAGCTGATTGTTGATGCTTGAAGAGAGCCTTGCTGGTTTTCAAGCATAGCACACACACCAACATTCCTCAGATGAAAATAAGGACATTTCTCACTCCCTGCAACAGACCCTCGTCGAAAAACACATACCAATAAATAAATTTTAGAAAGGGGCAAAATTAGATGCAGACACACAAAGCATTTTTAAAATACAAAATCAAGACCCCTTGCTCTCCGCTCCTGTTTTCTTCCCATCCAGGGTGGCCCTGCACTCTGCCTCCACCTCAGAGCCAGCATGTCATGCAAGGCTGGACCTTGGCGGTGGCAGCCTCTCCTCCTCTTCACCTGCTCTCCAGCAGCCACTATGAGCTGCCCAAGGGAGAAGGCCAGCAGCGGCGGCTATGGAGAGGCAACAGGGTGCTTCCTTGCAGCCTCCACTGCCACTGGCACTGCCCAGGACAAGCACTGGCTCACCCTCTTCCCCAAGCCTGACAATGGCAGCACTGGTGGGGAAAACAGGGGCATTCTGGGATCAAATCAGAAGCCAGGATGACTTTTGTAATTCTGGGACTGTCCCTGGAAAATAGGAGAGTATGGCATAGCTGCCATAACCTGCTTGGATTGGCTGCACTAGGGGACTCCTTGTTGAGAGCTCCCTGGTGCAGCTGAAGTGGTTGCAGGAAGTGGTTTGGATTCAAAGCACTTTCTCCTATACTTTGAATCTGAGCCACTTTCCCTGGAGAGAGCAATAATGCTCCGCTTAAAAAGTCATTATGACATCAGGTGATTGACATATGTGTAGTTTTCCCCGTCCCACTGTTGAAGCTGGCTTGCCGGTGGTGGGCACATAAAGATGTGAGCCACTGTATGGATCTAATTCTCCATTCATGTATTGGAAGGAATGAGGACCATATACACCTTTGCATAGTCAAAGGTCAATGGATTGCTTTAAATTCATTTGTGGAACATAATACTTAGATACAAGTGACTCTTACAGTCTCTAGTTATTTCAATTATATCCCACCTTTTTCACCAAGGAGCTCAAGTTGGTTTACATCTCACTGAATTCCCACAACTGGCTCAGGGTCATCCACTGAACATCCAGTGACTGAGTGGGGATTCGAACCCTGGGCTCCCAGGTCCTAGTCTGACATTCTAACCACTACTCCACACTGGCTTTCACCTACTGTATGTATGGAGACATGGAAGGACATAGATGTGAATCCATTATATAGCTGGCTAATGCTATGAAAAGTGCCTTTCATTAACTGATGACCATGGTGCCCCTTTAGGTAAGCCCAAGTGCTTGCATGTAAAGCTTCCATCTTCTCCTAACAACACTTCCTTATGTTTCATTGAATGCGCTTTTGAAAGCTCAGCTTTTTAAACAGCTGCCTTCTGCATAAACTCAGCAAGGCCCTTACTGGAACCAATGCCATGCCTATCAGTCTTATCTTCCACTCACACCTCTTCACTAAACTGTCTTTTGTGAAATACAGCTTGATTGTCAAGAAAGCTCCATGTATTAATAATCTGGCTATCATAAAAGTGCTGATTGCTTGCTATTTGTTTTGTGCTATTGGATCTTGGCTGTTACATGATATTTTCACAGTCCCCATAGCAGTCTTACATGGTGTGGGGAGGATTGTATTTTCTTTATTCTCCATGTTATTCATACCAGAGGATGCACCTTTGCTATTACTTTTCCTAAATTTCAAGAGAGAGAAGGCAGGGCAATTAACTTCCCTTCAAAATCAACCCCCTTTCAATATATCTACTTCCCATTATCCACCCAGAATATCCCAAATAAATTCTTCAATTAATTTACACTTCACCCCAAATTAATATCCCACCTAGTCAGGGATGGAGGATAAATTCAATTTTGCTCACATTTGATGGCGAGTCTATTAAATCCATACTTTCCGAAATAATATGAGAACCTAAAGTCAGCCATCTTTTAAAAATTCACACTTAACTGAATTTTGTGATGCAGTTCTCCTACTAAACAAAAATGCAAACGAGAAAGGGTGCATAAAAACCAACCTGTTAGTGAGAATAACCTGTAAAAATGCATCATACTGGGGGAAAGTGCTTGTAAAAATGTGTATGTTAGTCAAAATGGTAGACAAAGATGTGTTTATCAGGGGAAGTTCACACTAAAATGCCGATGAATTTTCATGAGGATTTTTTTTGCTGCAGAAGTGTGGGGAACTGAATTTAAGTCTGGAAAAATGAGAAACTGAAGCAAAATTCACAGTCTTCCATCCCTACACCTTGATCACATATCCCAACTCAGTTGCTATTTGGTTGCTATTTATCCCCAGTTAATTTCCCACCCAGATATTCTTCAAATCAATTCCCCTTAAATTAATAAACACCATTCAGGGTTGCCAACTAAAGCTGAGCAAATGTCTCCCCCCACTTCCATTATAGCCCCATGCTTGTTAGACCAATGTAGGTGTGATGGGGACTTCAGGGACATTCTTTATTGGTGAAAGTCATTTGACCTATGAATGGCAGTAATTAGTAAGCTTATACTTGCAAGATAGTCCAGTGGCTTCTTTCTTTCCTTTTAAATTTTTTATTAAAGGTAAAAGCTTAGCTTTCATAGCTACTTGCAGATGGTTTCAAAATATTAATACAGTATCAGAACTTTCTTCAAAGCGACTGAAAAACAGATAAAGATACATCCAAATAGTTGCATAATGTCATATGCTTGTCCAAGCACAGGTTTAGCTTCTTACAAATATAAGATACTATTTATAATCAGAACTGACAAACAGATCCCTGTCTCTCTTACAGACTCAATTAACCTGCATTCCAGCCCAAGGCTGTTCCTCCTAGAGAGGCATCCTTAGCACACCTTTGTCTTGGGTGGCTTGAGAGAACAAAAGACTCTCACACTCAAAAGGGTAATTTGCAACTGAAATACCTCTCACATGAGCTAAAGTTAAACACCAAGTGAGACCTAGCAGAAATATTTCAACAGTTAATTATCAGTCTGTTTAGGTACCTATAGAGCCAGTGTGGTATAGTGGTTAAGAGTGGTAGACTCGTAATCTGGTGAACCGGGTTCGCATCCCCACTCCTCCACATGCAGCAGCTGGGTGACCTTGGGCTAGTCACACTTCTCTGAAGTATCTCAGCCCCACTCACCTCACAGAGTGTTTGTTGCAGGTGAGAAAGGGAAAGGAGAATGTTAGCTGCTTTGAGACTCCTTTAAGGGGAGTGAAAGGTGGGATATCAAGTCCAAACTCCTCCTCCTTCTCCTCCTCCTCTTCTTCTTCGCTTCAATAGATTTTCCATTCCCTTTTAGCAATACACATTCAGAGACATTTTCCATTTCAATGTACAGTTAAATAATTACACTTAACATTCATTCCCTTAGAACCAAGGAGTCTTCTTTCTTAGAGGTTGGGAGCCTGAGGGAATAGAGCTAAGGTTTATCCATGGTGGCACTGGGGAATGATTTCTCCTGGTGGGATTCATGCAGTCCTTATCTTGATGACTTTTCAGCACCAAATAAGGCCCTGATTTGTTTTTTTCAGGAGGCATTTCCTACCAAATTACTGCATATCTTTTAACAACTTTAACTCTTATTTTCTTGCTTTATTAATGACAGTTGATATTTCATTGACATTTTAATTATCATGGGTTGTTGTTGTCGTCGTTTAGTTGTTTAGTCGTGTCCGACTCTTTGTGACCCTATGGACCAGAGCACGCCAGGCACTCCTGTCTCCCACAATTATCATGGGTATCACTTGCTTAATGGTGAAATCCTATGCATGTCCAGTTGGAAATAAATCCCATTCAGTTCCAGATTTGTTGCAGGGGGTGGACTTCAGAATCTGTATTTCATCCACAAAAGCTTATTTTTGGCTGCAACATGCACTCCAAGTACTCTTAATACGATTGGGAAGAGCCTGCACAGATGTCAACAGAACCTGTGGAACTGGAGAACTAGGCCAATAGTTCTTCAAACTGGGTGTCTGCAGTCTTCTTTGATATTTTAATTAAAAACAGAAAAGCAAGAATTGAAAGCATTAATGAGTGATGGCAGAAAGTGTAGAATTTTTATTTTGTTTTAAAGTGATATTGTCTTTTATACAAGGAGGCATCAATAACGGGGGGAAATTGTCAGTTATGATGCTTGAAAGGTAACCTTCAGTCTTGAAGGAATAAAGCTAACCACCTGTGATCCCTTAGGAAGATATGTCTGTCCAAAGCTTTCCAAAGTAGCTCTCCAGCAAGCAGACAGCTAAAAGGTTCATTGTACTTGACAGATATTATCAAGTACCAAATTGGACTCTTTGTATGAAAGGGAGTGACAATTCACTGCCAGTTAGTGTCATAGATGTGAAATATGGCATATGCATCCCTGGAGCAAAACCGAATAAACAAAAATTTCTTTGTAGGGAAAAGTTTTTCTACATTACCAACGAAGTAGCCCATGGAAACACCTGTCATCAAATCCCTCCACCTAAAGTGGTTAGTCAGCTGGTTGGTAGGGGAGATGGACTTTTTGGTGGTGGCATCCTGATTAAGGAGTTATTCCAAGGGAAGTTCATCTGACTTGATCCTGTTGGTGCCAGGTAAAGATGTTTGGATTATGTCAAAAACCCGCAATGTTTTGAATGACTTGTCTAAGACTCAGGACAAAGCACAGCCTTTCGGAAATCTCCCCAGACGTCAATTCTGCCTTTGAAATCCCCGTAATGTCTGGGAAAATCTGGATGTATGGCAGCCTTAGGGAAACCATTAAGGCTACTGCCCTAAACTCTATGAAAGAAGAGTTAAAATGTTGTTAAGCACAAAAACTATCCAAATAGATGGACATTTCACAAAGATATCAGCATCATGTGTATGGTCAGTAGGCAACAGCCCCCTACAGATGGGCAGCCTCATAGTAAAAAAATAAAAAATATGAGTCTGCATTTTTAGTGCAGGGACCTGAGTTATTTTGAAACCGTAGTAAGAGATACACAGGCAATAAATATTATAGTTCCATTTCTCATTCAGTATCATTAAAAAATTACAAAATGCCTTGGCACTTTCACACATATATCAATTAACAACCTCGGAAGAGTGAGCCCATCCCCTTGAATATTTGCAATTGTAAATTGCTAATCCAGGTAGCAGGGTATAATTGGAACCCTTCCTAGTGTGAAATGGTGATGTCTTCTTTTTTAGTCCCTTGTACCTGTAAATCATAGCAGATAACACATCTTAAAACTGAAGTGACAGGACTGACGAATGAATTCACACAGGCTTAGTGTAACTCTTCACACTATGCTCCATCGAGTGTTGCAATATATGTCAATTAATATTTGCTTCTTTACCTTAAAATGGTTTGAACACATTCTGTTCCTTTGAAATCATTTTGAAGATGCTGTCATAGAACAGGAATAAGAGAAAACCAGAGAGGTATCAATTCTTTTACATTTTTAGCAGCGGCTAACAACATACGCAGGTGTCGCTTCTTAGCTCAATCAAAATGGATTTCCTATAATGGGCTTGCTGAAAAGACTCCTATTTAGTTTTGAGAAGCCTCATCCTCAAACACATTAAAACAACCGGTGTTTTTCTACCCAATGTTTGGATAATTTAATATAATCCTTCAAATGGATTTTCTTCTCTTCTCTATACTGATATTCACCATGCGATTAAAGATGAATTATTCGTTCATTCCTGATGCAGACATTTCACAATTGCCACATGGGTTTTTGCAAGGGCTTAAATAGTGGAGATAACTTCCTCTTCCTTAGCATGTCCTATCGTTTTATTGGACAGGACATATTGCAGGATAGGGCATGGTGTGAAATGTGTTATCTGCTCAGCACATGAGATCTACCCTGCTGCAGTCCAACATCCTTGTTCCATTGACAGCCAGCTTTATATTCTATTGGTTGTTAAGGGACTGAAGTTCCCAATTTCATTTGTTTATTTAAAGGAGAAAAGATCCCATTCATTCAGTGTGGTGTTGCAGTTAGAGTGCTGGGTGTGAATGTTGGAGGCCAAAGTTCAGTTACCTGCTTAGCCATAAAGTTCTTTGGGTGAGCTTGGACCAGTCACTCTCTCAGCCTAACATACAGGGCAAAGTGGGGAGGAGAAGAACCATGCATGACACCTTGAATTCCTCGGAGGAGTGGGGGCAGGGTATTCATGTAATAATAAATGAAACGAAATGAAGTAAATGTCAATGAGAGTGACGAATCCACACTCTGTGATATATAGTAGGGCTGCCCACCTAATTCATTCATCATTATTTATTGTTATTTACTAAACAAATATCACCACCTGAGTTCAATAAGGCTTATGTCAAAGTAAGGAGGTCTAGGATTGCACCTTAGTCAACAGATTAAATTTCCATTATTTAAAATATGGCAAAGCCCATAGCATGGGTCCCCTTTTGAGGAATTAACTTGTTTCAAATTTCATTATTAGAAGGAAAGGCAGTGCATTATCATTGCTGATTACAGTGATGCTCTACAACCAACAAACTTGGTCTTCAGTCTCACCTGCAAATTTTTTTAAGTTGCACATTCTTATTAATCAGTTTGAAATTTAAGAGGAATGTTATATACACCTGTGTGCAAGTTTCGTTTGAGCAGTGCACAGGTTGGCACTGTCAGCTGATGCAATCCTATACATGCCTGTTCAGAAGTAACCCTCAGTGAGCTAAAGGCGACTTACTCCTGTGAAAGTCAGTCTGCGTAGGACAGCAGCCGGAATGAATAAAAGCAGCACGCATAGGGAACCTTCCACAGAGACCAGGCTTGCAGGAAGCACTGATGATTACAGATAGTGTCTCAAAGTACTTCAGGTGTCCTCTGTGCCATCTTAAATTCTGCATGCCCAGACCTGTAATCCTGATGGGACACACCTCTATATTAGTGTTTAGAATATCCACACGCCTCATTTAACCCCTGCAGACTGCAAGCTGCCAGTGCTAAAGTATAATAGCATTTTATGAATACATCGGGTAGGAAAAATAGTAATAAATAGTAATATCCCAGGCAAGAATCCATATCTTTCATTCTGTGAGTACAATGCAGCAAGCAGGGCACTGATAAAGTTTTTATAGTGGCTCATTTTTTAAAGGATCATTTTAATTTAAAATGTATAATCATGTTTCCCCATTTCTGATACAGCTGAGAGCTAGTTAGGTTTCTGAAATGAATGTAAGGCTGGGTCGCTTTTGCAGTCTGACCAAAGCCGCAGTGGCTTTCCGGTGGGGAAGAAATACAGTTAACAGAGCTATAATGGTCTTTAAAAGGTTTCTCACAGTGAAATGGTAGTCACATAATTTACCAGCAAACTACTCAGCATATATCTAATGGAAACCCCTTGAAGTAATTAAGCGATACAGCATGCAACTTTTACAACATTTTTCCGTATGTGGTTGGGTCCCCCCCCCCGTCTTGTTTGAGGGTATATTTTATTATTTTGTTTTTCATATTGTTATGACTTTCCATGCACAGAAATAATTAAATTTTGATTTGTTCAATAATAAATATTGTTGGAAATAGCAATGGGACTTGAAAGGCAGTTCGATGTGATGCCTTTTTGGGTTCCTGCTCCACACAATCAACTGCTCTGCGTACACTCAAAAATGATTGCTCTCTATCCATACAACAAGAACGTCATGACAAAATTCAAAAACAAGGGAGTGCTTCCATGTACGACGAGAGTGCAACCCACATGTGTGCTCATTGTGTGTGGCAATCACACAAGTGTATAAATCACTGTGTATTGCACAGTATACAGTACTTTAAATGGTATAAGTCATTAATATACACAGTGTGCAATAAATGGTATATCCTTGCTACACATGAAAATCAGTAATTGGATTGCAAGCTATTTTGTGTAGCAATTCTGTTATGCTTGAAGTACCCACTGGATCAGGAATCCCCAACCTGCAGCCCTCCAGATGTTTTGGCCTACAACTCCCATGATCCCTAGCTAACAGGACCAGTGGTCAGGGATGATGGGAATTATAGTCCAAAACATCTGGAGGGCCAAAGGTTGGGGATGCCTGCACTAGATACTTCAGAATATACCTGTACTGAAGAAAATACCTATAACCTTTCTAACTTGCTACTTAAAACTGCATTGAAAAAGTCTTTTTTTAGCTATTATCCAAAGACATCAAATGGAAGTTCTATAAGATTCACTGTTCAAGCTAAAATAAAGTAGGATAACATGAACAAAAGTGAATTTTGTATATCTTCCATATGTTTTCTGTGTATCTCATCCATTTATAGATAAAACTAGATTTAAACCATCAAAGCCAGCACAGTACCTAACATTTTCAGCCAAACATTCAGAACTACCAAAGGCTTTTAAAATACACACCATGTTTTAAGCTGGCAGCTCAATGACACCAAAGTAGGAATTAGCCAACTTTCAGAATGGAGAAAGTTCCATTAACTGGGGCCTAACCCAGACTGAGATGGGTCTAAATTATGGATCTATCCCGAGAGTGTCTGAAGTTGGCTGGCCACACTGTCGATATCATTGTGAGCTTCTCGGCAGATGACTGAGATAGAAATCTGATTGGATAAGTGAATAAATGTCTGTCTGCAATGCCTGTCATTGTGTGGTACCTGACACGAGATAAAATGTATAGTGGTAAGAGATAGGTAGAAAAACAGATGGATTAGTACAGTTTTAGAAGATGGTTTCAGTTAACAGTGTTTTAAGAGACTTAGGCTTCCTGGGTAACATGCACAGATACTCACAGGACTCTTACATTTCACTGTTAAAAAAAGTTAAGATTCCTGCCTCTTTCTACCAGTGAATGCCAGAAGTGTTGTCCATCTTAGCTGTGGCAAACCTTATCCTTAACTGGTAAATGATGAAATTTGGTCATTAATGCAGGGCACTTGCCTTGAGACTTCCTAGTAAATGGCAGAATTTTCTGAAATTTTTCAGTGGCCACCTAACATTTTTAAAAATGACAAACCAAAGTCAGCTTGCACCCATTTCACACATCCCATAACATAGACTTCTCTTTCCCCATCCCACAACACTCCTACCAGTGTCTTCTGAATAAGGATGCTCAGAGTTCTGATTCAGCATTCACATTCTGGTGCTAATCGAAGAGCTGGCTTGGAACCTGACCTTGGAAAAACACCCACCAGTTCCCACATCATTTCAAAATGGTGGCAAGGTCATGAGACTCATGATGGCTCTTGTTGTGCTCTGCTAAACAAGGATCTATTTTCAAAATATGTTTTCTACTCTCTCTGTTTATGCAATTTGCTTGAGTTGCTGAGGTGTTTACAAAACAATAACAGTTTCTGTTCTGCAAGGGAAAAAACCACCCTCACATTATTTTTGCAGCTGTCAGTGAGTGTTGGCTTGTGCTCTGATTTGGTTTTCCCATCTTCTCACAGATCTAATGATAACCAGAGGGATTCATTTGAGTAACGCTTCAAAACCTGATGAAACATGGCTAATAAGCAATTAATAGAAATCGCTTTGTGCATTTGATTGTTGCTGAAGGTATAATAGCCCTTATCAAATGATGCAGTTATCCAAACCCAGCATCATTCATACTGATGAACATGTGTGTGTGTGTGTGTGTGTGTGTGTGTGTATCCCTCAGACAATACATTAAGGATTTTGTGCAAAATATACCTTTCAACTTGCAATCTGATTGCAACCCTGACAGTATAAGAAAAACAGTTTGAGACATATTGGTCCAAACCAGGACCACATTCATCTACACAAACACGCCCTACATGGGAAAGCCGCAGAAATGTGCCACATTATTTTTCCTAAGGCATAACTAACAGACATGGAAAAGCATTGCTCATCCAAAGGTTGTATAGATATCCAGACAAAAAGTGATGTGTTCAACCTAACCATCACAGATGGCTTTAGAAGATGATTAGACAAGGTCATGGAGGAGAGGCCTATCAATGGCTACTAGGCACAATGGCTATACTCTGCCTCCACAGTTGGGAGGAAGTAATGCTTCTGAGTTAACCAGTTGATGGAAACTACAGCAGGGAAGAGTGCAGTTGTGCTCAAATCTTGCTTGTAGGTTTCCAGCAGGCAATTGGCTGGTCATTGTGAGAATAGGTTGCTGGACTAGCTGGGCCATTAGTCTGATGCAGCAGGCTCTTCATATGTTCTTAATACCTTTTCACACAATCTATTCATACATTCAGCTACTAGCCCTCTGAATATTCAAGCAATAAGAATGAAGGTGTACACATGTATGTGTGAATCAGACAGGTGTCTTCTAAAAGCAAGTGGGGAGTAGCCCTTAATTTAATACCTTTATTTCCTCCTTTTAGTAGGAGCTGTTGTATGCTGAGTCAGCATTAATTTAATTAAAATGTAGTTTTGATTGATAAAATACACATTTGCGTTTACTCCTCCTTCTCCTCACTACCAATTTTCCACTCTCAAATTTTGCCCACTTTTTCAGGCTTAAAATTGGAACTAATTCCTTGTGTACTTATTAAGCTCTGTATTTAACAAGTGAAGTGTTTTCCCTGATATCCTGTTTTCTGTTTCAAATTGAGAATTATAGAATGAGGTTATAAATATACATATAATCACTTCTTTAATTATGCCCATGATTGCTGCTTAGGTTTGTAATACATTGCTCTTTTAGGTGCGAAACAGAAAGGTCTTAATTTTCAATGAATTTTTCCACAATATTAATTTGTTTTCTGTTTTTTGGCACTTTCAATAACACATTTAAGGGAGAAAAAAAATACAGTGGTGTTTGGGATTTACTTATCAGAGATTTCAGAGAGCTGTGTCAAGGCCACCATTGACTTGCAATTCTAAATAGGTTTAGGCTGAAGTAAGTTCCTCTGATTTGAATGGTGTTTACTCCTTTCCCATGAAAGTGTGCATAGAATTGCAACCTTAAAGCACAATACTTCGTCTACCCAAAAGTCAGCTCCATTAAGTGTAATGGGACTTATTCCTAGGTAATTGTATATGTAATTATACTGTGTTTCTTTTAAATGTTTCAACCACCATGGTCATGTCAATCACAGAAGTATATATAGACACACACACACACACACACACACACACGCACACCTACATAAACCCCCCCCCCAGTGCACTAGTATAGAATTCTATTGAAATCCTATACCCAGTTACCTGGGAGTCAGCAGCAATAGGACAAATTTAAGAGTGAGCACATTCAGAAGTGACACAGGGCACAAATAGGACTTGCCGATCAGAAGGTCGGCAGTTCGAATCCCCGCGACAGGGTGAGCTCCCATTGCTCGGTCCCAGCTCCTTCCAACCTAGCAGTTTGAAAGCATGTCAAAGTGAAAGTAGATAAATAGGTACCGCTCCGGCGGTAAGGTAAACGGCGTTTCCGTGCGCTGCTCTGGTTCGCCAGAAGTGGCTTAGTCATGCTGGCCACATGACCCGGAAGCTGTACGCCCGCTCCCTCGGCCAATAAAGCGAGATGAGCGCCACAACCCCAGAGTCGGTCACGACTGGACCTAATGATCAGTGGTCCCTTTACCCTTTACCTTTAAACACCTCTTAGTTCTTTGAAACTGTGGTTAACTCAACACAGAGCTACAGTTCCCAGCACCCAAACAAATTACAGTTCCCAGGATTCTTTTTTGGTGTGTGTGTGTGCACGCGCTTTAAATATACACACAGAGACTGAATATGTGTCACACATAAACATACATGTCTACCTACCCCTGCCTGCCTCTGCCTCCCCATCTCACCCCATTTCTTTTGTATATCTTGTGTTGAAGTTTAGACGCTAAGGTCCATGAAAAATGACCCATCGTCTTATATATGGTTTCTCCTCCTCCTCTGCTCTTCAGTGTTGCAAAAGAAACCAGGCTTATAGCACAATCCTATGCCATGTCTACTCAGAAGTAAATCCCATGAACTCTGGGTAAGTGTGTATAGGATTACAGCTCAAATGTAATTGCAATCTGTGATATTTAACCTATTTTAAAACATTGGTTCCGTAAACTTATTTATTTCCATAAGTAATATATGTACGTAACAGGAAAAACAGAAAAAGAGCATTCTGGATGCCACCGCCCAAAAAGGTTGCTTCTCACTACTAAAATGGGATCTAACTTATACTCACAAAAAGCGCCTTTTTAGAATGCCATTAAAAGTATCTCCTCCTTCTAAAGCAGGTATTGTATTTTGTCACATGCATTTCAGCCCCCATTGGTTTACCTTTCAGATGCCTCCCATGAGAATCTTGCCACATAATAAAACTGATTTGTTTTTTAAGAAAAAGTTGCATTGCTATTTTCATGGCAGGAAAGTGTTTGCACATATTATCTCCAATTCACCAGGGAAATCCTAGACCAAATAATTCGCATACTAGAATTTGGAAATGAATAAGGTTGTCAGGGAAATGAAAGCAGAAAAGAAAGATGGATGCTGGAGAAGCACAGTACATAATAAATCTATTAAGGCAGGAAGAGAGAGACACATTGACGGGTGCACATTTATTTGCACTGGTGCCTTCTTGTAAAGATTCCAAATATTTTCACTCAATGGTATAGACTCAGAACATGCAATGGAGCCCCTGAGAATATTGGGGCTCCATTTAATAAAGCCAAACTTTCTCTTGTAATTTGCTTTTAAGAACCAACTTTTGGTATCTCATTTGTCAAATAGCACTACTGTGGCTAAGAGATGTATAATGTTATATGACGATGACTCTTCTGTGGGTCTTTGCTGGAATGAAAACCTCTCCAGGGTTGGGTCCTCCAAATGGTGTACTTGGGTTCACATGTTTTATGAAAACATAAATGAAATAATCAAAAGTTATTATTCTGCCCCTGGCCAGAATGAGTGTAAATGATCCCATCCTGTGAAGCACCCTTCTGTCAGATATCAAGGAAATAAGCAACTATCTGACTTTTAGAAGACACCTGAAGACAGCCCTGTATAGGGAAATGTTTAATGTTTGTTTTTGTACTGTGGTTTTACTTATGGTTTCATAATATGTTGCAAGCTACCCAGAGTGGCTGGGGGAACCCAATCATATGGGCACCATGTTATTATTATTATTTAGTCAAGGACAGGTTGCTATAATTTCCATCTTAAAATTAGTTTTATTTTTCAATGGTTAAATTATTCAAGTTATGTCTGTTTTAATTTTAAAACATTTTAAACTTTAAAAGTGTGAAGCCCCCTCCCCGTGCTACCCATCTGCAGTTTAGCTCTTCCTCTAGAAGGGATACCAGCAGTGCTTTTTTTGGGGGGGGTGACGACGCAAGGGTACACACATTTGTGAATCTAAGTTTGGCCTCATTGAGGGGCAGTATTTCAATATGAGTAGGAAAATGAGAGTATCCCTAAACATTTTTTAAGAAGAAAAAAAAGCTCTGGATACCAGAGTCCATGTCCCTATGTCCCCAGAGTTCATGTCCCTATGTCATTTCCCAACACAAGTCAATGGTATTTTCAGAGAATTGCAAGTCAGATTGGGTCCAGACTGAATTGGTCCTGATTCAGATTTACAAATCGAAGGCACTAGTTGGATCAGGGGGCATGCATAGCACAGTAGTCAGCTGTTTGGGAGTCCACAATAACTTCGAAACAGCCTCCCCATACTTTGGTCTTTGTCCCTGTAATTTTTTTAGTTCCTTGAGCTGCTGAACTTTCCAAGCCATCAGGCCAGTTTAGCCAGTCAATAGCTTCACTGCTATAGATGCAATTGCATGGAGATGTTTGAAGCCTTGAGAGTTTTGTAATTTCTGAATACTACATCATGAACCAGATCTAGCATGTGCTTAACTCACAGCTGACCATTCCAACTTTGCAAATATCCATATAATTTCTCTTACATGAATCTTAAAGTCGTGAATAATGTGGAAATGTAAAACTGCAGCAAGTCCTTTAATGAAGCATTGGCAAATTATTTTAAAGGCGCAAAGTAATGCACCTTTAGTAATACTAAAATGCAACGCACAGTGGCCTGCTCCATACATCAAGATCATTCAACTCCTTTTACTGCTCAGATTGCCCTTAAGTGACCACTTCAGTGTCCTAGGCAACTAAAGTACTAACATTCAGTATACATAGGCTAGAATGTTGCACTGTTTATTTTGCTTCCTAGGTACAAAACAATTAAGGCTGCATACACAAGTAGCTACTTGAGACAAATTTGTTCAAGAGATCCTGGTGATAAACATTTTGTGTGCCTGCAGTTCATCCTATCACACAAAGAAGTGGCATTTGCTGAGCACATATAAATTCCATGTATAAAATAGACTGCTAGATACACTTTTACGTGTGCTACTTGAAAAAAAAACACACCACATGCTAAAATCTGTGTTAACTGTATCAATTGGGACTTATTTGAATCTCAGAATCTCAGCACTTTACTGTTACAGTGGTACCTCGGGTTAAGAACTTAATTCATTCTGGAGGTTGGTTCTTAACCTGAAACTGTTCTTAACCTGAGGTACCACTTTAGCTAATGGGGCCTCCTGCTGCCACCACACGATTTCTGTTCTCATCCTGAGGTAAAGTTCTTAACCCGAGGTACTATTTCTGGGTTAGTAACCTGCAGCATCTGTAACCTGAAGCGTCTGTAACCTGAGGTACCACTGTATTTTATAGCAGAATAGCTAAAGGTTACATGCACAAGTACTGCCAAATTTAGACATTCGCCAATCATAAATTTGTTATTTTAAAAATGGAAGACAATGGGCTAGATGCAAACTGATAGCACAATATTATACCTATTATTACAATTATTAATAAACATTTATTGAAAAAACAGATAAAACATAAATTACTTTAAGATACTTCTAAAAGCTTGAGAAAATACTAATATCTTTTCCAGGAGCCAAAAGGGTAACAATGTGGCATGGATTCCATCTATGAGGCACCTCTGCTTAGAAGGTTATCTCTCTGGCATTACCTCAGATGGTGGGTGGGTGTCTGGAGAAAAGCTTCTGAACAGATTAGAACCTCAGGTTGCAGGCATTCCTTCAGCTACTTTGGCCCTAAGCTATATGGGGCTTTAGAAGTACGTAACCTTCACTTTGAATTGTGCTCAGAAATGTCTTAGAAAGATGTAGAACACAAATATGTCTTTGTGAGAAGGAAATATGGAATGAACAAGGCCTGTCAGGCAGAACACCCAAATGACACTCCTCCCATCCTTTCACTGCAGCGAGAATACCGTAAGAAATTTAGTCATGGACAGTTTGTCACTGTTTAATGCTCACCCCCAAATTTGATGCCGGATGCATCAGACTTTCTCTACTTAATGGTAGGGAATGAAGGGCTCCCAGGCAATCTTGCCGTCAAATCGAAAACAATTACCAACCCACACAAAATATGAACAGTCTACAGTCCACATGTACTTATTTGATGGCTCGAGTGATAAGCCTGTCAGTCTCTTCATGAGAACCTGATGTACCCAAATAGCAGGCAAATGAGGAATTGCACAGTTATATTCAAGTCCACAAAAATGTGACCACTTGAGACTACAAAGAGATGGATGTTGAGCACCAAATTTACTCTCTTCTGTTTGGATCTGTTGGTTTGGGTCTTTGTTTTGTCAACGCTTGCCTTCATTAGGCTGTATGAAACCAAGTGTCCCCGCCCCCCCCAACCACAACCAGCCATGATAGAGTGGTAACAGTTTACACTTTTCTACAACAGTAAGGCAGAATGAAAAGAATCTGTCCTTCGGTCTGTTTGTGGTATAGTAAAAAGAAGGGGTAAAATGAAAAGAAAAGAAAAAGAAAGAAGTATAAACACTGAATTCCTGAGCTCTCTGTGAGATGGAAGGTCATTAACAGGGCACTTGAGCAGATTGGAATTACAGTCAATTGAGACGCTGAAACATCCTAAATGGCCTAATGCAGCAACTAAGTGCTTCTTAAATTCCCGAAGTTTTACCCAAGCGTCGCATTCATGGCCATAGTGAATTTCCATTTCCTTTTGTAAATACTGTCTTACCCAGTGATATTGGTGGAAGCCAACACAGAATTCAAATGCTTATGTTGGAACCATGGTGACATTAAAACAAATTTGTAGCATTAGCCAAGTGAAACATGACTCTCAGTTAATTACATTGAGCTGCACACTGAAATTAATAGAAATTGTAACTATTTCTGGAAAAAGGCACATATTTTATTCCTACCCACCTGCCCACTGCCCCTTTATGCAGTTGCAATGATGTGTCTGATGGAAAATGGCTTCTGTTCTGTTATGCAAAAGTGTGACCAACAGAAGGAGCTATGGGTTTTGTAAATTTGATAGGAGTAATTGGGCAATATATTACAGGAAAGAAGGAAAGGGAGGCAATGCTTCTTTGTGTTTTCTGTGTAGATACACTTATCCCCATCACCTGCCCCCTCTCTGACACAACCCTTGTTAGTAAAGGCTAGCTTTGTTCCCCAACTGTTTTGCGGATTGGAGTCCATAGAGAACTGGACCCACAATTTGTGCAGAACTTCATAGGCATAGTTGCAGTCCATGCTCCATTCATGGGAGAATTTAGCAATGAGACAGAATCCAGAAGTTAGGTTTTACAGGTATGATAACAATTCATCTGAAAGTGTTATGAAACATGTAATCACCTCCACTACAGTACAGTAGTAGACAGAGTGCTCAGTCTGGATATGAGAGATTAGGTTCTAGTCTATCCTAGGCTATGAAGTTCTGTAGTAGGTTTTCTTAAGCAATTCCCTGTCAGACTAACCTACCACCTAGGATTATTGTGAGTTTGAGAATGGACAGGAATATCTTTTCATCCAGTAGAAAGCTGGTTCTGATGTTCATGATCTTGGTAAAACATTCCTCATGATGGGGGAACTGAAGTGCTTTTTGGAATTGCTTTTAGTGTACATATTAGGAAGTAATGTGGATGGATGCACAATTTGCTAGATTTCCATGAACTTTCCACCTTCAGGAAGGTTTACTTTCTCTGCACCATGGTGAGTGCATATGATCTTGAAACTTGTCCTGCCCCTGGGGAATCAACTATTACCAGGATCATCAATGTCTGATCTGACTCTAACCCTTTGAGATAAGGTGGGAAAGAAAACTAAATAAGTGATTGTAGATTTAGAATACTGCTCCATTCTTCCAATGTGCTTTGGAAAATAAATCCACCCTTTTGTTCTCCTTTTACCACCATGATTGTATGACAAAGGGTTATTAAAGTGTGTGCTGTTAATGAAACACTAATCCACATCAGTGACTTTGTGAAATCTCTTAGAAATATAGAGGGCAGCTGTGTGTAGTCTTAAAGCAGTGTATGAACAGGCACGATTAATTTGGGCAATAAAGTGCTGGAATAGAGCTGGAATGCCAGGACTCATGTTTGAGTAAAGTGAACTTTTCTTCTTTTTCATGGCAACAACTGCTTTTTCTTTCCCCCCAAAAGCTTTTCACCATCTCTAAGTGGCACATTTATATACCTTTACAGTTTTCATCAGCTATTTCAAAGTAAGATATTATGGAACCAAACATACATCATTACATAGGAAGAAAATCATAAGAATACCCACTGCTCTTTTACTCACTGTGCAGGAGTCAGTTCTTATGTTACTTGAAAAACAGGGAAAGGAGACACACATGGAGTTTGTGTGGTTATCACTGACACTTGTGATGCATGTTCTGGAGCTAGCAGTAGCTCTGTAAATTACAACCATGACTGTCTATCTGTTTAATGCCTAGCAAGTGTTTAATATAATGCTATAACAAGTACATAGTTTGCATACGGTATTATGATGACTTCTAATTACCCCATTCCTATTGACTTCTGTTCTTTCCTTTTTCAAGCTGCTGTCTATAGCTCCAGCTAAAGAGGGTAGGCTCAAATTTCACCTATGGAAGAACATGACAATTATACGCTAGTTTACCTTTAATATGCCACACAGTACTCTGGTGGGTCTAGAAGGTGGCATACTTCCCCACCTGTGTCAGAACAACTTATCTAGTGATTTAGATGCACATCTGTATCTACTTCATCCTCCAAATATCCTTCAAACATAGCTTTCTCTCTTTTGGGATCACAAGCATTATTGCTTTGCTGCTACTGACTAAGGCTGAGCCTGTCTGCATATTCTGGAAATAACCATGCATGCATGTAGTGCTTGCTTGGAAATTATTATTGTAAGCTCCTCCCCACTACCATGGCAGAGGTAAGGCACAGCTCAGAATAATAGCCTACCTCTCTGGTGTTTGCTATGTCACCTGTGCGTACAGTTTCTGCAAATTGCTACTGAACAAGAAAGCATTGCACTGGGTGCAGGACTTCCAGTACCAGGGTATAAAGGAGCCTCCCGTGCCATTGCACCAGCGGTGGAAATCACTGTTGCTCCAGGGAGCAAGCCAGCTGAAATTGGTACTTCTGCTGCTGCTTTGGGAAAAGCCCTGTGCTATTCAGAAGCAAAGTAGGAGCACAGGTTATTTTAGGAAGATGGAGGACAGAGTGGCAATAACACCATGCACCACATCATGTGGATTTTAATTGCCCAGAGCTCCAAGTACAGGTAAAGGTAAAAGTAAAGGAGCCCTGGATGGTTAAGTATAGTAAAATTTGACTGTGGGGTGCAGCGCTCATCTCACTTTCAGGCTGAGGGAGCTGGCTTTTATCTGCAGTTTTTCTGGGTCATGTGGCCAGCATGAATGAACCACTTCTGGCCCAACGGGACTCTGTGATGGAAGCACAGAGTGCATGGAAACACTGTTCACCTTCTTGTCATAGCAGTTCCTATTTATCTACTCCTGCTGGTATGCTTTCAAACTGCTAGGTTGGCAGGAGCAGGGACAAAGCAATGGGAGCTCACCCCTGTCTGTACAACCTATCTGTACAACCATCTGATGGCAAAGAATGGCATTTAAGGATTTCCCCCCGCTATACCTTGTTTGGTTTGAACATGATAATCTATATACACAGGAGACTTATGTTGGCACTGTCTGGGGAGTTGCAACTGTATTGAGCAGAGAAATAATGTCTAGTTACTAAAGAACTTCCAATGACCTCTCCCCACATACTTAAAGAATAAATGAGTGGCTTGTGAGGACACATGTATTTGCTGTGCCACATATGCTAATCTCTGGTGCATAGGGCCACATGCTCCACCATCTGCATATTCGGCAAACAAGTGAAGAATATCTGTGTGTCTACCAATGTACAGTGCTACCTCGGGTTACATATGCTTCAGGTTACATACGCTTCAGGTTACAGACTCCGCTAACCCAGAAATAGTGCTTCAGGTTAAGAACTTTGCTTCCGAATGAGAGCAGAAATCGTGCTCCAGCGGCGCAGCAGCAGCAGGAGGCCCCATTAGCTAAAGTGGTGCTTCAGAACAGTTTCAGGTTAAGTACGGACCTCCGGAACGAATTTCTCGCTCCATAAGACGCATCAGATCACAAGACGCACCTAGTTTTTGGAGGAGGAAAACAAGGAAAAAAATATTCTGAATCTCAGAAGCCAGAACAGCAAGAGGGATCGCTGCGCAGTGAAAGCAGCAATCCCTCTTGCTGTTCTGGCTTCTGGGATAGCTGCGCAGCCTGCATTTGCTCCATAAGATGCACACACATTTCCCCTTACTTTTTAGGAGGGAAAAAGTGAGTCTTATAGAGCAAAAAATACGGTACTTAACCCGAGGTACCACTGTGCATGCACAGAGCTTCTCTATTCAAAGGGAGACACTGATTGGGCCAGTAAATCCCCTTGACACATTATCTATGTGTGAGTGGCAGAGTGTGCCGCTTCTGCACTCATCAATATGAGGCTGGGTTAGCCTCCAAAGCCCCTTGATGCACTCATACATTCTTTAGGGTGTGTGTGTGTGTTTTCTAAACACCTCCCTCATTGTTTCACATCATGGAGCCAATATGATGCCATATGGTGTTACTGAAGCCTATACAGGAGACATTAAATTTCACAGAACAGAAGCCCAAGGAACTATTGTTGTCTTCACTTTTGTCACCATAATCTGAGTCTCACTGAGTAGAAGCAGACAAGAGAGAGGCCTGGAGAATGAAAGCCTACAGAAAACGACAAGGATGAGATGAAATCAGGGGTATGTTCTTTGAACTTCAGGAATGGCCTCCCCACTGCCATCCAACTCTCAGCAGAATTTGATTTCCAGCACCTAATGGCTGGATACACTTGGTAACAAGATTCTACAGGTTCTCTCAGATTTCTGGCCTGGGTCGGCAGCCTAAGGAAAAACAACTGAGCATCATTCAGTACACAGGCAGTGAGCACTAGAAAAGATGAAATAATTTAGAACAGTCTAAGGGATGAAAGACAAGCTCATCTTATTCTGCTACAATTGCGTGAAATGTCTGCTACTTGTACTATACCATATATAGTAGGGGAAAGGATTGCCTTAGTGTGTGTGTGTAACTTATAGTTGTTAATATTCATAACCAATGCACACACACGTGTGTGTTTTTCAAAACACAAAGCATCATTTAATTTATTCTGGTTACTAAATATGTATGAAAACCTGAAAAATCTTTCCCATTAAAATACATGGCAAAAAAGCTTATGACTGTGCTATTGTTGCAATGCTTATTATTTGTTCCCCAGCGTATAACAACTATGGATCAACTAAATGCCTAGTTATGAACTTCAGAACATTGATTATTTACTTGCAAACCCATAATGGTTCTCAACAGTCTACAGAGTGTGTGTGTGTGTCTAATGGTTAAATGGTTTCCTTGCGTGACCTCATAGCAGACTGTGATAGAGGAAGGATTGTGTTAGCCAGCTTTTGCCCTGGGACCATGCCAACCTAAATATGTGAATAGGCATTCATAAGCTTCTTTAAAACACATATTATTTACCCAGTATTAGTAGTGTAGTTTTTCGTAAGTGTCTTTAAAATGTATATTTCAAGTCTATTTTTCCTAATAGTTATTATGGCTAAACATAGGGCATTTTAAAGAACTTCCAAAAGCCAAGGGGCCATTAGCTTCAGGCTTTAATAGCTTAAAATAGGAACATAATGCTCTACAGGCTTGTTTGTTCCAGTGTTGTCATTACTTGTATTCATTATTTGCTCCAAGTGATGCCTAGTGGGCTAAAGGAACTGGTGCTTTTTTGGTCTAGGAATACTAAAACATGTTTCCCCTGCTCAGGCAATTTTTTTTCCTGGTAATTTGGAGGTGGGGAATGCTTTTCAGGTTGAGGGCTCCATTTCCTTGTGAGCAGCTTTCTGGGGGAGACATACCTGTGGTGCAATTGATGTGACTCCTAGGTTTGTACAGCAGGCTACATTCCAGCCCTGTCTCCATCTTCCATCCAAGCAAACAAGTAGTTCAAAGGCACATTCTAGCCAGGCAAAACACCTGAGGGGAAGAGCTGGTGAGGGTTCTCTTCTACCCACCACCTTCAGATGTTGCCATTTTCTGAACCACACATTTATTCCAATAGAAAGCATGTAATCCACACTTCACTGCTTTATCTATATAGAATTGATTTTAGAATTCAGTCATATGAAGCATTATTTACCAAATTTGCACCTAGGGTGCATTTATGAATAGCGTGATTTGCTCTCCCTCGGATATTCACTTATTAAGGTGAAGATGGCAGTAAAATCCATTTTATATACTTAAACTGCTCCAGTTTAAGTAATTAACTGTTAACTAAGTACTCTGAAGGGACGCGGGTGGCGCTGTGGGTAAAAGCCTCAGCGCCTAGGGCTTGCCGATCGAAAGGTCGGCGGTTCGAATCCCCGTGGCGGGGTGCACTCCCGCTGCTCGGTCCCAGCGCCTGCCAACCTAGCAGTTCGAAAGCACCCCCGGGTGCAAGTAGATAAATAGGGACCGCTTACTGGCGGGAAGGTAAACGGCGTTTCCGTGTGCTGTGCTGGCTCGCCAGATGCAGCTTTGTCACGCTGGCCACGTGACCCGGAAGTGTCTCCAGACAGCGCTGGCCCCTGGCCTCTTGAGTGAGATGGGCGCACAACCCCAGAGTCTGTCAAGACTGGCCCGTACGGGCAGGGGTACCTTTACCTTTACTTTAAGTACTCTGAAGTTTGGCAAAAGTGAAGTCACAAAAGCTTGAAGGCACTTAGTTTGCCTTCCTCACAAGTGTTTATGGTGGGATTTTGTCCCCATTGGTGGGGGATGGGGGACTCAAGCCTAGCAACACAGTTTGCCACTCTGACCCAATAGCATTGTACTTGAGTAATGATGTTTGAACCTTTAAGTACTTTCTGAAACCCGTTAAAAGATATTTGAAGTCTCCCAGAACATTTCTCCCCTTCCTGCTTCCAGTTGCAGTTTCTCTTCCTAAACCTCATTTTCTGCTTTTAGTATCTGCTCCAGTCACTCAGGGGAATTGTGGTGGCTACCATTTTCAAATGCTACAAAAGTCCTTAAAAAGCAATGTCAAAGAAGAAAGGGCAAAACAAAGACTGCCCATGTTCCTGCTGCTGCATGCTATATAAATGATTGATCACAATTCAGTTAAAACAATCCTCAGTGTGTTCATCATAGCCATCAAAGTGCTTGATGTTTGTACCACTGGAGCAACATGGCACCTGGAGACTTGGCTTGGCCAAATAAATGAAAATCTACTTAATGATACACACAAAATGATACCTCATTTAATTAAAGTAACATTGCATTGTCCTTAATTATAGATGAATGAATAAAAGCTCCCCTTGGGTAAATTCAGAAATTACATGAGTTCTTCCTACCTCCAAAATCAGAAGAACTCAGGTAATTTTTCCAGGATATTCCAAGGATTCAGAAAAATTATTCTTATATTTTCTGTCTGCTGTGGAACAAATGTTGCCGTTCATTCATATGGGGGCTATAAAAAAGACAAGTTACTTTATTATGAGTCCATCCATTCGTCTATCCAACCCAAAGCTATCAACTCTGACTATGGCACTCAGAAAGTCCAGGAATGGTGGTCAAAGGCCAGATGAGGAGCCACAGGATGTGGTGTAAGTGTTGGTGGCCCAAAGGGAGGCCTACTGAGTGAGAGGACAGCACTTATTCCATTAAAGCCCCCTTTCTAAAACACATGCAGACTGGGCTGGCCCACCCAGAGAGCGACTGTCTCAGGCAGCAGGACCCACAGAGGCAGCAGATCCCAGTGTAGATCTTTACCACGACCCCTTCCTCCTAATGCAGATCTTCACTCACCCCTTCTTCCCCAACAGGGAGGGGGGCACCATTTTGTGTTTTGCCTCAAGTGTCAAAATATTTTGAGCTGGCCCTTGCATGCAGAGGTGTGTCTGATACTTTCATCGTACAGCTTTTGGAGAATGCTGAAGACATACCACTTTACTCTGGCTTCTGAAACTTGAGGTGTTGCAAGTTGTTTTAAATTAGAATCATAGAATTGTAGAGTTGGACAGGATCATGAGGGTCACCTAGCCCAACCCCCTGCAGTGCAGGAATCTTTTGTCCAACATGGTGCTCGAACCCATGAGATGAAGAGTCTAATGCTCAACCAATGGAACCATTTTTAAAATATTGTGTTTTAATGCTGTAAACTTGCCCTAGGGCCTTAGGGTCAAGAAATAAATAGTGCAGATGATTTTGAAGGACGTGTGGATCCAGAATTGGCCTCCACAATCACTTATGGACTCACTGTTAAAACTGTATTCATGGAAGACAGTCTTACTCGGCTACGAGTGATTGCCAAAGAAGAAGAAGGTATTCCAACAGTGGTAGTGATGGTAATCTTCTGAGGGGCTTCAAGGATCTATAGTATACTAAACCCCTTCATTCCCTTGACACTCCACCTTCCCCAAAATGAGTCCTCTAGGAATGGTCAATGGTTGGGGGCAAAAAAAACCAGCAGAAGAGTAGGGAAAAGATGTTTCCTCACCTCTCACTTTGGCTGCAGTGGGCCAGCTGGGCTTAGGAGGATCTTTTCCACTATCACAGGGTTGCTCTTGACAATATCTATCTTTATATTTACAGTATAGAACTGCTACAAAACAAATGGCTCATATCATGTATGGGGGGAAGAAAACACACCCCAAGTTAACACTAGAAATGTTACCGGCTTAACGTATCTTTCTTTACTTAGATATAACTGTGAAGTCTGCAGATCAAAGAACCAGGAGGTGGGAATAAATGCTCAAGGGGGAAACGTGTCTCATCTCCATCATAAACAAAGAGCTACTTACATGTGCGTCAGGAGTGGGAAACAGTGTCTTCAAGATGAAATAGCCTTAAGGCACCTCTCAGATACCTTATACCGCTCCCACGCTTTTCCTTGTCAAGAACAACCCCGAGAGCATTCTGCAGCACAGCTCCCTCTTGAAATGCTTTCTGGCAATGTCTTTGCACAATATATTTTTGAGACTGTCTTTGGATCCACTTTGTCATACTGATTTGTCATTTATTTATTTCATCATGGAACTGAGCTGCCCCTATTTCCTAGCTGTGGTCCTGCAATGCAATGTGACCTGCAGTTTAAGGACTGAACTCCAATCAATGGAGGGTGGCAGAAAGCTTATGTTAAGAACCTAAAAACAGCTATGAAGCTTCAGACATTGCCAGGATTCAACCGTCGGAAACTGTGTCTGGGCGAAAATTGCTGAAATATCCAGGAAAATCTGGACACACGGAAACCCATGTCGGAAGTGTAGATTCTGGCGAATTTCCTTTAAAATAGTTTAAAAACTTCATTTTTATTTTTATTTTTGAGATTCTGCAAAACTAAAAAGAGAAGCACATGCCTTCAAAGTAAAGAGAAAATCTTCAAACATAAATTATCCACCACACTCATTTCTGCAACCTGTTCCAATCCTGTTTCCACTTGTCTGGCTGTGACAGTCATGGTTTCAACTTTTGGGGTAGAAGACAGCATTCAGGCATTTCCCTTCCCATCTACCCTCAAAACAACAAGGCAAAGTGAGAGTGACAGGCCCAAGGTTACCCAGTGAACTTCAGTGCTGAGCTTAAAAATTACACCCCCCAACCCAAGACACACATATATACATATGTATGGGACACTAACCCATTTGTAGCACAAAAATGCACAGTAGGTTTCCCCCCCACAATCTGGAATCATTTATGTTCATCTTCAAAATACAACTTTCAATCTAGATTGATTCCAGATCCTGCACCCCCCTAAGGGTGGGTGTGGTTAGTTGGCAGGCATTTGAAAACCATCCCTTTGATTTGGTTATCTGTGCCTTTTCCTCCCTGCTCATGCCCCAGGTGAAGGAAAAAGGAAGTGGTGATTACAATCTTTGCTATATGCCTGCCCATAATGCCTTTGGGCAGAAGTGGATATACGTCTCCCCCCATTGCCGGGACCGCCTACATCTATTTTCAGACACTGTGGGATAACACAGACTCAATGAGCTTTTATTTTTGTTTTATTTTTATTACAAAACATGCCATAGATCAAACTGTGTGTGTAGACTGTAGGAAAAAGAAAAGTATGCCATTTCCATTGTTTCGGTAATCAAATGCTGTGTGCATGCAGCCTAAAACTATATCCTTATTAACCTAATAGTTCATCCAGCTCTGCTTTTACCTGTTGTGACCTCCCTTGACAACTTGGTTATCGCACACACTTTTCTATTATGGGATCCTAATGTGGTATATGGGGTAAAACCATAGAGCAGTATATACAATATAATAAAATGAATTCCAAATAAGCGACTAAAAACAGAAAAGCAGCCACTGAGAACTCGCTCCTTCTATATTCACAGCTACTTCTTACAAATAGTAGTATGAACTAAAATAGAAGCAAATGGGCTGACAAGAAGGCTTGGGAAACCAAAGTATTAAGTGTTCTCCTTTCTGACAGAAATGTTGATAGGTTTCTTGCCCAGCTTGAGTGCTGGTTGTTTTGGTGGCTGCTGTTACCTAACCTAGGCCCTTAATTGTCTCTGTCAATCACTGACATGATGCACTTCTTCATCATGGGTGTGATTATAAACCATTACTTTCCTGAGCAAAAGCCCTCTCCTTTCCCTAGCCTCTCAGCTCTTTCATAGAAAATTTCTTGTGCCAGAGAGAATTCTTCAGACTTTTACAATAATGTACCAAGGTAGCAAACTGACAGTTTGAAAAGCCAGGTTTCATTTCACGAAGGCTTTTAAGCTGTCTTGGAAGTGAAACTTGCAGACATTTCAGTCAGTGTCTCCAGACTTTCCTTTTTTATTCGGGGGGCTTTCATTCCTTACATGTCATGAAAATATTTATTTTTAAAATAGTATTTACATAGTCACAGTTCTCTCGAACAGTTTGGTATTAGAAGCAGCATTTTAATGGGTAATTGAGAAGCATGTTTTCTTGGTAAATAAGTACAGGTAGATGTGATCTTTGGCAAACATATTTGAGGGGAAAATGTGCTCTGTGTGCTATCGTTTATATCTCGTAGGGAGAAAAAAATTCTTCCACAAGGTTACATCTGTTTACACTATTTTATTATCTGTTGAATGGTATGATATGAAGTCTTTTTATTGCAGTTTAGTTAAAGAAGAGCCAAGCTTGTGATGGAAGTGTCAATCAGCATTTAGTCATACAGTATCTATTTCTATTCCTGCTCTGCTCAGTACAGAAGGGCTATTATAGTCTACATTACGGCACAGCTCATTGGGATACAGATATCCTTGAGGGGAAGGATTTATTTTGAAAGAAGATCTTCAACATAACAGGAGACACCATTTAGACATTTTTAAAAGTACACTCACAAAGGTATGTAGAAGTAAAATACAGAAATGATTACACTGAAAACTGGATTGTTCACTTTGCCAACATTTCTCCCTTTTAATGAAATGCTTTGTGAAATCAAATAATGCAATTGTTCAAGTGAGGCTGCTAACATTTTATTTATTCTTGCACATATTTGTTTGTTTGTTCATCATATATTAATCTCACTTTTTAGAGAAAAACGCTCTGCCAAAGCAGCTCACAGTTGAAAATTCAGTACAGTGCTAGTGACTGTAATAAATGAGAGTGAGTTATGGGGTGGCCCTGCTCTGCAGTGAAGTGAAGTGACCTGCTTCAGGCAAGATACAGTAGATAAAGGCAGGAACTGGCGTCTGCAGGAGAGGCCAGCGTGGAGGTGTGGCGGCATGCCACATTAGGTCTGCCGGTACATTAGCACCATGCTGACCTCCCCATTAGTCCTTCCTCCTCCCTCCCTCCCTGAAAGCTGCAGCAACACTGGTGTTGTGTGGCCAAGCACACTCCATTACCACCTTGCCAGCCACCCTGGGTGTCTTAGTGGTTCAACAGTATTGCAGATTATTGTGCAGCATGAAGTGACTAGATTCATATAAGAACTGACTCCTTTTGGAAATGAAACATTGTCCAGACTCATAAAGATATTACTTGCAGAACTCTTCAAAAACATAACATAAGTATCAAAGATGCATCCAGTAATATCCACACAATGTCTTGTGCTGTCCAGTACAGGCGCAGCATCTTAGAAATAAAAGGTAACTCCTAAAATCAAAACGATGTCTTTCTCTCTCCTGTTTCAGCCTCCCTTAGCCTGCCTAAGGCTATGCATCTTTTTTGAATGCTTCATTTACATCCTTTCATTCTCTGTGGTGTTCAAAGAAAGACTAAAGCCACCACCCGTTCAAGATGGTGATTTGCAACTCAGTGCCTTTGTCACCTGATTCAAGGTTACAACACTCACATGTGAGCTAGCAGAAAACAACAATTAGTTAATTATCAACTCGTCAAGAGCTCGGATTGCTCTTTTTGCTGTTCTTCAGCTTCATATTTTCACCAATACACAGACATTCCCATTTTGGTGTCAATTAAACCATTTATACTTAACAAACAAAACTTTCCAAAGCATTGCCCATGTGGGGGCAAGGACTATTGATTGCTACTTGTGCCCCTCTTCAGCAGGGCTGGGCCACCCATAAGGTGAGGTGAGGTGGTTGCTTCAGGAGGCAGAGCCAGCCTCCTCTGCCACCACTCCTGCTCTGGGTCTGCCCACCACTGCCTGCCACCATAGCCCCCTCTTCTAAAACTGCCTCCTGCAGCTGCATCCCTTGTGTCCAGCCACCACCTCTGCTGCCATTCCCCACTGCCCCCTCCTCTGTGCCTGCCCACCACTGCATGATACTGGGTAGGCACGATGGTAGCACGAGGCAGAGGAAGTATCTGGGCACGGAGGAGGAAGAGGAGGTGGTAGGCAGTTGCAGCAGCAGGAGGAGGCAGATGAGGGGGCGCATAGACTGTTTTGCCTAAAGCTGCCAGTCCTGCTCTTTAGGCAGCAACATATCATGTCCCACTGGCACAGACTCAGAAAGACAAGACACAACAAGGGACGTGAAGGGGAAAGACAGAGGAGGCCTTTGGAGCTGCAGTAGCCACTAGTGATACCCCTTTTCCTAATATGAGCTTTTTAAAGAAAATAACTGGGCACCCCCCTTCCTATCAGCAGCAAGGGGACATTTTGATCAATGTGGCAAGACACAAGTCTGCTGTATCATACCTGCCAGATAATGGATTCTGCTGTAGCTGCTGCACTGTCCTTCAGATACCACAATCCCAAAACTGCAGAAAATCAGTTTAATACCAACTTAGCATCATGTCGTCTAATAACACTTTCTTAAGCGATTATTAGGAAAGGTATCAAATACCAGGATTAGGCGGCATGATCATTAAATAATTCATCTTCAAGCTCTATTTATTAGTAATACATGTATCATCACCATTATTATTTTTAAAGTCTTTCATGGAAACCAAAGAAACTTGTGCTTCCATCACACTTAGTTCTTTATTGCTCCCTCAGAGACATAAAAGGGAAAAGAAGCATGATGCTGGACATTTAAATGCCACTTATATTGCATTTAGGTGGAACAACATGTTATAAACTCAACTGGCAGAAGTGAGAGCGTTTATTACAAGCTGGTTCTTTGTGTCCCCTTTGGTGTGTGAGGAAAGGGGAGCTGGCAAATTAAATTAACAAAATGGCCTCCCTGTGGCCTCTGATTGGTATAGCTTTTAGTGGATTATATAAAAATGGTGTCAGATTTGCGGCTGCTGAAGATTTCACCTTTAAGAATATTTTCTTCGCTGTGGGAAAAGAAATTGGTTGCACCTAGAATGAATAGAAATGTCATGCTGTTTGTCTAAACAGCTAAAAGGCCTGATAAAACAATTGGAAATGAAGTTTCTATTGATGATTTACTGTATATTCCGCTGTCACCCACTGAAGAACTGGATAATGGAATGTTACATAATGCATCCCTTTTTCTTCAAGTACCTTTGCATCACATAAAGACTGCAGATACACATGCGCTATTAATCAGATCTGCACAAAAATATGGACAAAGTAGCCATACCTTTCCACAGGGAATAATATTTCACCGGAACCTGAATCCTCAACAATCAAACCACTGTATGCACCCTCAGTGCTGGCATAAGAAGACCTGTTTGACCAGAATTTGCATTGTAATGATGTATACAAATATTGCCGGAAATAAGGGCAATATTTGAAGGGCAGGTAATAAATTATAATAATGATAATACCACTCCCACTGCTCCAGAAATATTACATGTGTTCACAACTTTGGTTACTAAAGATGAATCTCAATATGTGTACCGTTCCTATTCCTCCCAATCCTGCCAACTAAAAAGTTGGATTGTGCTTCTAGAATCTGAGACGTGTAACATTTGTCAGTATCTTCCTCTATACAAAAACACAATACACCCTTCGCTAGAACCTCAACAGTTACCTTTGACTAGAAGTCACGCTGCAAATGGTTTTGTTTTGCGGGTTTTTGAAAGAAACAAGTGAACAAACACAATTAATAACACTTCACCAAATGCACTTTATTCATTTGTTTGACAAGTATAATTTTGTTTTGATAGTAGTGTTAGACAATAGTAGTGAATGCTCGGCAGTGTACTACATGCTAATGACAAAGACTATGTGGCAGTCGTCACCAGCGTTTCACTGGAAATTATGAAGCACTCTGTGGAGCTCCAGCAAAGGTCCGTCAGGGTCATGGGTGAGTTTAAGAGACCTGAGTACTATAACCCAGTGGGTACTTGAGCAAATGCTATTTGATGGCTAACATTGGGTTCACTGTAAAAAGTCTAGAATTGTAAGCTTTTTTTTTTTTTGAAGTTATGTTCTTTGAGGTGTTTGGGTATTGTCATCCATATTCTTTATTTTAATAGAAAAATGCTTCCGAATAAAGGCTACTCTGTTGCCTAATAGAGCCAGCAAATCATGCTTTCATTTTAAGCTGTCGTGATTACTATAATTTCTGCTAGGTAGCATTTGCCCTTTCTATTAGGTTAAAAAGTACAGTGACTAGATTTCCAATGTGGAGCAAATCTATTAATTGTCTGACTTTTCGTATAGTTTTTGAAGGATTTAAAACATTGTCTCCAACTAATCTATAACTGGGTCATGCCCTGCCTTCATGAAGGTCACGTCAGTGGCCCCAGTGCCATTTTCTTTCTTTACCTTATTTTTAAAAAAGCCTGAAGGGAGAAAGAAATAGAAAATACAGAATGTTTCTGCCTCTACTAACTGTGTAACAGAGCTGATTTCTACAGGAACAGTTCTTTTTCATCCCTGGATGGTAAGCTGTAACCAATGAAATTCCCCCTCCTACACTACTTTTGTAATGGCAAGTGTCCTGCTTTCACCTGTATCTAGACACCACAGAGAGGCATGTTCTCTAGTAAATAATTTAAACTGGGTCATATGTTGCACATTGGGATTAAAGATGGATCCTAGGTCTAAGACAGATCAATAGCATTGATTTAAAATATTGTTATGAGTTTGGGGTGGGGCAGAACTACCCACCAACCTCTAAATTCAATGAAGGTTTAGAATTTGATCAAACTCATAAATTCATGAATTTAGCAAAGGCTGGAGATAATCATGGCTACCTTCCTCTTGAGACTAGCCTGACAAGAGCTTGCTGACTGGGGGTGGGCCGAAAGGCTGATGATGGCCTGGTTTGTTTAATAATGATATGCCATCAGCAAAACATAAGACCATCTGCCCGGTAGCTTTTGGGGTAGAATTACTGTTGTCAGGAAAAAGGGTATTTTGCAATGGGCTTGTGAGGCAGAGGTTATCAGGGTGACCGGTCATCTGTCATGGATGCTTTAGTTGAGATTCCTACATTGCTGGATTGGTCTAGATTACACGTGGGGTTCCTTCCAACTCTACAATTCTATGATTCTCTTGAAAGCAATGTCAATTTAGGATCATAGCTGTCAACTGTTCCCTTTTTTTAAAGGGAAATTCCCTTATTCCGAATAGGATTCCTCAAAAGAAAAGGGAAAAGTTGACAGCTATGTTTAGGATCGCCATATTTCAAAAAGTGAAAGTCCGGACACAATAGTTGGCAATGTTGTTGAGTGCTTTTTTGTGGGGGGCAAAGTTGTCCTTTTTTAAAAATGAAGTTTTGGGCTATTTTTAAGGAAATTTGGCAAAATCTACACTTCTGTTGCTGTTTCCAAGGGCCGAATCCCGGCTACATCCGGGAAATTCCAAACGTATGGCAGCCCTACTTAAAAGTGCTTAGCTTTAGATACCTTGTGCTTGTTTTCATTTCACTGCAGTTGGACTTCCCAACACTACAGTTCTATGATTCTATGACAGTTGCAAAGGGTGGTGGTGATAAAATGCGTTACCCACACAATCACTGAAGTTTAGCAAATTCATATGTTGCTTATAGAAAAGAAATTCTACACTCTGCTTTTCTTAGACCAGTTGGCTGAGTCTGGCTATAGAAGGGATGTCTGCTGGCTTGCAGTCAATTTCGAATGAAACTAAATCCATCAGTCAAAGTGGAGATCATTGAGTATTTTCCTGTAAAAGGAGTTTAGCTGATTCTGATAAAAGATGGTTTTGATGGAACTCACTTCTAAGTGTGTATGCTTAGCATTTGGGTATGTAGGGCCTACAAAGTGAGGGGCATTTTGGCTGGCAGGGGCAAATTTTGTGGGCCCAAATTTTGTGGGCAACCATTAATGGCAGCTTCTAGTACCACTTTGCCCTCTAGGGCAAACGAATATGGCAGCTGTAAGCCTGAGAAGAACACAGGGGAGTGCTGCCCCTGAAATTGACTCCTATCATGAAAATGCAAGAGTTTCTTTTGAAACTCCTCCTGAAATTTGCCCATAGGTTCCTGTTCAGTACATTCTGCCCAGAGCTGATTTTCAAAGGTAGCATGATGATTCCAGTTAATGGAGCAATACTGGGATAAGACAATTGCCTTCATGCTTCAAGGAAATCTGTTTGTCCTCTGTGAAAAACAGGGCGATGGGTTAGATGATCCAGTTCTTATGGGACATGCAGTAGTTTGCTTTATAATGAATTGCCACCCATCTCTCTTCCTCTCTTCCTCTCAGTCATCTCTTGCTCATTGGTTTTTCTGGTTTTCAAACCTAAATAAGTTTGCTTGAGTTTTTTAAACTCTCGCTGCTCCTTTCAGGCTGGTTGTTTGCTGACTCAGCTCTATCACATTCAGCACTTTCGTTCATCGATTGATAGGAGACACTGCTTTCCCAGGTACTGAGTCAGAGACAGCAAGCAAGACACAGACAGGCTGGCAGTAGCAGGAAGTTTACTAAACCTAAAGTGGTACAGAACCCAAATTCAATACTGCTACAGGGTAATCGGTTCATTAGGATCCAAATTAATATAATTGCAACAGCAAATACTGGGGAAAGTTACAAAGGAAAATCCTACTGGTTTTTGTAATTTTACTTCCTTGTGAGGAAAGCTTCCTAGATCAGGCATATTATGCCTTAGGTAAAGGTAAAGGTACCCCTGACCATTAGGTCCAGTCGCGGACGACTCTGGGGTTGCGGTGCTCAACTCACTTTACTGGCCAAGGGAGCCAGCGTACAGCTTCCAGGTCATGTGGCCAGCATGACTAAGCCATTTCTGGTGAACTAGAGCAGCACATGGAAATGCCATTTACCTTCCCGCCGGAGTGGTACCTATTTATCTACTTGTACTTGACATGCTTTCGAACTGCTAGGTTGGCAGGAGCAGGGACCGAACAATAGGAGCTCACCCCGTCACGGGGATTCGAACCGCTGACCTTCTGATCGGCGAGCCCTAGGCTCTGTGCAAATTGCTTTATTCTTTTGCCAGGTGGTTTATTCTTTGGACCGCTCCAGATGCCAATCTGGAGACAAGAAGTGGGCAAGCTCCATAACAAAGGAAATACAATCTAGAAGCCATTTCACTGTTGTGAAGAACATACAATCAGGTCTAGCATTACAGACCCTCTAAGTGTTCCTATTTTCCAGGGAAAGTTTTGGATTTGCAGAAGCCGTCATGGTTTCTGATGTGATTCTAGAATGTCCCTCTTTTCCTTAGGACACCCCTATTTTTATCAGAAATGTTGGAGGGTATGGCATTACATACCAAAAAAGAACATTTGCTTGACTATTACACAAAACTTCCAAAAGAGAGTCATATAGTCAAAGTGTGGTATAAGTCTTTTCCTTCCAGCTAGGAAGCTGTTTGCTCTTCCTACTTGGTGAAACCGTGAAAAAAGCTTTCTACTACACCTTGTTTAAAATTGGTAGGGCTCCTAGAAGGAAGAACATTGCTTTTGAAATTAGAGTGGACCGGTTGGCCATCTGTTGGCTACCATTCCACTGAAAACAAAACAGCACCTCTCCTCTTGCAAGCTTAACAAAAAAATGAAGCCTCAGTCCAATAATATGCATGCAACCAGGGCTTTTCACATAGCACAGGGGAAAAAATCCCTGAAATACTACAAGGTAAGATGAAGGAGAACTGAACCTGACCCTTTTATACCTTTGGTGAAATTCTGCCTTGCAATATATGTGCTTCTGGGTTGTTTTGGTGGAAGTGTGTGCACCTAGCTGCTGGACAGATGATGGTGCAAGTGATTGGTGTTTTTGTTTTTTTTAGTTATTTAACCCCATTCTCCTCTTATGCACTGTAACAAGAGCAAATCCAAGAAATATGGTAAGCATGATTTTAACTTAATTCCTACTATGGATTGCTAGCCCTACCATAACAGCCCTGTCAGTTCCTGTGCACTAGATATTTTTTTTAAAAAAAACTGTTATAAATGACAGAAGTCATCCTGTCACTTTGTTTCATAAAAGTGACAGCTTTGGGAATTCAGCACATAATAAGGAGGCAGGCACTGCTGCTTCCCAAATTCCTGACTGATAATGCAGGATTATTTTTCCTTTTTTAAAAAAGAAAATTGCCGTGAGCCCTATGTGTTCCCTGCCTTTTTCTACTTCCCAATAGTGGTTTATAGCATGAGTTTTGTGAAATATTCCATGTAGTCTTGCCTATACAGTGGTACCCCGGGTTACAAACACTTTGGGTTACAGACTCCGCTAACCCTGAAGTAGTACATCGGGTTAAAAACTTTACCTCAGGATGAGAACAGAAATCGCATGCCGGCGGCAGTGGGAGGCCCCTTTAGCTAAAGTGGTACCTCAGGTTAAGGATGGTTTCAGGTTAAGAACGGACCTCCGGAACGAATTAAGTTTGTAACGAGAGGTACACATTGCAATACAAAGAAAGTTAACTAGAAGACCGAGTGAAAGCTCAATTAAGCCTTAAAAAAGTTCACATCTTCAACTTTAATATGTGTACTGTTCTGTAAAAAAAAACAAAATATATTACACAACATGATACATTGTGGCAGGACTTTATGTTGATATTCTCCATTATTTTGTCTTCATAGTTACAGAATATTTTGACTTTTATATGATTTCCATTTTATCTATACCTGCTTTAGCTCTGTTACCCATGAAATGCTGCTGTAAGGCCACCTGAGCTACTCCAGAATACACATTTTGAGGATTAGAACTTCAGGGCTATGTGTATTTTGGAAATACACAATCTGTCTCAATATGAAAATAACAACTTATTTTTGGCCCCATGTAAATGATGCAAACTGCAAGGAATTAATACATACAATGTTGGAATAGATAGCATTAATAGTAGATAGCAATAGTAAATGCAAAGCAAAAGAAAACAAAGAAGTCTTTCTTAGATTAGCTGTTCCCAGTCAGATGCCCCTCAGATTTTTTGGATTTATTATGAAATTACTTGCCATTTAAACACACAAGAACTGAGTAAACTAGCTAGATTTTCAAAAAGGCACTGAAAAAGGATGTAAATCGGAAGAAAGCAAATGAATAATTTGTATCAGTCTTTGCTACAAAATATGGTAGCCATTAATACAATTTATTTCATAGTGAATCTGAGGAACCTTGTCAAGGAGGGGCAATAAAGTTTTGGAATTAATTGAGAAATTAAAAAATAACAAGTCAGTGGGGCCAGATGGCACTCACCCAAAAGTTCTTAAAGAACTCAAATGTGAAACTGTTGATCTCTTAATTAAAATATGTAACATTGCTTAAATCAGGCTCCCTATTAAAAGATTGGAAGTTAGCCAATCTAACATCATTTAAAAATGGATTCTGAAGATTGATAACTCCACAGAAACATAAGTACATAATTTGCAATTCTTAATTTTTATTTTCTGGATCCATTTCAATTAGGGCTCAGCCCTGATTTTGGCATGGAAAATGCCTTGATTGCCCTGTAAGACAATCTTTGCTGGGAAGGAGCAGGGGGAATGTGACCTTGTTGATTTTCTGGACACTCAGTGTTTTTTGATGACCATGATAGTGTTCTGTAGAGGCTTTCTGATCTGAGGGTGGATGGGGGCACCTTTTTGGTGGTTCCACTCCTTCTGGATGACCGATTCCAGGAATAAATCAGTGCCTGGATATAGTAATGGGCAGGATGAGGGTCAATAAACAGAAAATTAGTCTGAGCAAGATGGAGGTACTTTTAGTGGTAAGTGTTGTTCGACTTGTTCTAGAAGTGGCCACGTTCTTACGAAAGAGTGGGTTCATATTCTAAGAGTGGTTCATGTTCCATCTTTGTAGCTGGAGCCACGAATGGCTTGGAACTCATTTTAACAGCTTAGGCTGGTACACCAGCTACAACCAGGACCTAGTAACCTCTTGTTTGGACTACTGCAATGAATTGTTCATGGGGCTGCCTTTGAAACTTCAATTTATTAAGAACAGTTCAGTTTGATCCAGAAATTTCAGCTAGTTCAGAATAAAACTACTATAGCTGGGTCTTGGAGATAAGAGCACATTGTACCAGTGTTTTGCCATCTCCATTGGATCCTAGTCTTTTGGAAGTTCAGCTCAATGTGCTACTTGTTATTCTAAGGCCCTTCATGGCTTGGGAGCAGGGTACCCTAAAGACTGTATCTCCACATGTAGCATCCCAGACTCTGAGATCTTATCCAGAGGTGTTTCTCCAAGTGCTCCGACCAAGTGAAGCGTAGCAGGTGGCTACAGGAAATAGAATAGTTGCAGTGGTGATATCATGGCCATGGAATGGCCTGGTGTCAGTAAGCAAAGCTGATCAAGGAGAGGATGTTTCTGAAGACTGTGCATTACTTATTCCCATCAATTACAACACGGACTGATAATGGATGGATAGATAAAATTGATTCCTCCCTCTGTCTCAGGATTACAAAATGGAATTGATTCAGTCCCCGCCACTCCTAGAAAAGAAATACTTATTCAAGCAACATCTAATTAGCTGGAAGAATTAATTTGTGTTTTTCACTAACATTGATGGCTTCAGATTGAGTTGAAGAGAATGCAGGCATCCCATGCTACTTCTTTCAAAGGTAAAGAAAAGGATAACGTATTTGCTCCCAAAATATATTAATTTACAATTTCTGTTTCCCCAAATGTGAGCACCAATATCATATAAGTCAAATGTTAGTCAGGTCATATTGTGCAAAGAATTTGAACATGTATTATATGAAAGGTATTATATAATACATGTTCAAATACTTTGAACAATATGACCTGACTAACATTTGACATATATGATACTGGTGCTCATATTTGGGGAAACAGAAATTGTAAATTAATATATTTTGGGAGCAAATACGTTATCCCTTTCTTTACCTTTGAAAGAAGTAGCATGGGATGCCTGCACCTTTTGGTGCTGTCTTTTATTTTCATTGTGACATGCAGTAAAATTTTAGAAAAGAAGTAATTTTTTTTGTTAGTAGTCTATAGTAGTCTATATTTCTTCAGATCAAATATGCAGACAAGACTATATTGCCTTTAGAATGCACACCATGGGACTATACCACTTGTTTACAAGTGCATCTATATTAATGTCTCTCTGCTTGTAGAAACCTAATGTACTCAGAACAAAGGTAGTCTGAAAGTCTTCACACTGCCATATATGTGGAGCTTTTGAAGAAGTGAATTTCTACTTATATTGGAGGTTCAATGTCAGCATGCCTCCAATTCTTTACCGTAGATATTAGTCCATCAAATAAGACATCTTTTTTCAGATTGTGCTCAAACTCAATTTGTCAGGTAGATAAAGTTTACAATTAAAAGCAGACAACTACTAAACTCCCACTCAATTATGAATCTTTAGTGAAGAGGGGTGGGGGAAAATCTGTTTTCCATCAAATGATTGTAAATACTGTGGCAGACAGCAAGATAATATATTGACATGTTTTTAGAAGTTTAGTGGTTAACTTGTAGATAAGGTTAATTTGTTGGTCGATAGATGTTTGTATATATTTTTGTAATAAAATAATAATGCCATGGTTTGTCATACATTTCTGTTGCATAAGCCTTCTATTGATACTTCTATGCTTCATTAAGTGGTAAGCTGCCAAAATAAATACAGTAGTACACATCTTGTCAAATTTATGACAAGGTTTAAGAGTTTAAGTTTCCCCCCCCCCCAAAATTGCATGTATTTGCTGGCTTTTGGTACAACTTCTAGGGTTTTTTTTGGATCTGGCTTAATATTATTTAGAAAATTGACAGTATATTTTTGATGTTTAAAGAATTCTTGCAAATTATTCTTTCTCTACATTACGTAACCTGACATATGTGTAGTGTTGACTTGAGTGGCTTTTAAATAGACATGTGCCATAATTGTCAAATCAATGACATGTCCCATCACTTATGAAATCCAGATCTAGATTTACACAAACTCCTTTGTCATTCCATTGAGAACATGAATTGTCAAGCTGCATCAGATTATAAATCCATTTCTTCATAGTCTTTCTGCCAGAAGTGGCCACCAATATGTCTCAATAATATTATTCCTCTCCATGAAGAGGTCTCAGAGAGGTTGGTAGAGCAGGGTCCCAAGCAGTGAAGTCCCTCCTATAGACCTTGTATAGGATGGGCTCACATCTTAAACTCTTCAGCTGACATTTTATGAGAGACAGAATCCCTCATTACAGGATTCTAGAACCTGCTTCTGCTTTTCACTAATGTTTAGAGCAGGGGTAGCCAGTGTGGTACCTTCCAGATGTTTTTGGACTATAACTCCCATCAGCCCCAGCCAGCTTGGCCAGTAGTTTTGAAGGCACCATGTTGGCTCCTCCTGGGTTAGGAAGTGTGAGGGACAGATAAAAGGAGTGAAGCATAAGGGAAGGAGGGCGTGAATTGTGCTTAAGGCTTAAGAACAGAGACAAAAGTGAAGGAAGTTACATTGCAGAAGACTGGGCAGAAAACATTGCATGTAGCTTGGGATTAACTAGGGTCCTGCAGGTTAGCATTATAATGCAGATCTTTAAGGACGGGTTTTCTGACATACATGCACATGTGTGCAAGAAATGTGAAATTGTACTCATATTTATGCGGTTTGAATAAGCAGGAGTTATTAGGATCTATTCCTAGCACTATACTAAGGATGTTTAAAAGACCATTTCACACAGAGACAAACCCAGGTTTGAGTGTCCAGTCAACAAAGAATTGTAACCAGTCACTGTTCACCAGCAAGTGGATACTTGCAAATACCAGTTTCCTTTCCTTGCATTCACACTTTACATTTTAAATGCCTAAAAATTCAATTTATGAAGAAAGTCAGAAGAGGGGACAGGTAAATATATATATTTACAGTGGACAAGCAGATGAGGAAGGTGTTATTTCCCCCACAAAGTTATGTTTCCTGTGCAAACAGATTGCTCCTGGGTATGAACTGTCAATAAATACTTAAGAGATGCCTGGAACAGCAGTTGTCAGGTTATCCATGTCTTAAGTTAGCATTGAATTACACAAGCCAGGCTGAATAGGTGAAAGCTCTTTTTGTGATATGTAATACAGTGCTATCCTGTTGCTACTTGAAACTCATTTGATCTCAGTGAAATGTTGTAGATTTTTGTTTATTTTCTTTATGTCCAGCCTCTAGATAACATAGGAAGACATAGACAAGGAGATAGGGGATACTGCCATCTTATACGTCAGTCAAGCTTTTCAGTTCATCATAGACATTGACAGTTACACCCATAATAAGCCAAACACAGTAATCCTGTGTGAAAGCTGACAATATGGTATTTTGGTATTAACATAACTATACAAATGTGTGAGAAAGTCTTAAGACTCATTGTGACTGGCAGCTAGCAAATGGGTTTTGCTGTCACTTAATGGCAAAAAGGTATGTCACAAATGTTGTTTCAAGGACCAAAATATAGGCCCATACACACTATTGACTCCCATGACATCAGATAAACATTTAGGAAACACTACCAGTCCTGCTAAAAGAATGTACAACTTGTAGCATCAGATATCTTCTTCTAGTATGAACCTGCCCATGTCTTAAAATCTCCTCTGCTTGCTGCCAACATGATTAGGTGTGTTTGATGGGAATGTGTTTGATGGGAATCCTCAGTGCCAAAGCCTTTCATAATGGGCCTTCTACTGAATGGTATAGACCAGGGTTACCCAAACTTGGATCTCCAGCTGTTGTTAGACTACAACTCCCATCATCCCTAGCTAGCAGGACCAGTGGTCAAGGGTGATGGGAATTGTAGTCCAAAAACAACTGGAAACCCAAGTTTGGGAAATCCTGGTATGTACCTTTCTGTCCCAGCAAGCTTTTGGCCTGCTGGGTTTATTCTTCTGTCCTGCTGCATAATTCTTTCTTAGCTTTAGCTAGCTGTTTTTATCTTGTAGCTTCAGATATATAGCTTTATTGCATTTGTGCTGCAATGCTATGAAGTTTTTTTTAGCTGCCTCAGGCATTGAATGTAGAAAGCTGGGATAGTTTTTAAATACATAAATAAATACAATATCTCAGGACACCACACCAGCATGGTACCGTAGCTACTACACTGGCATTAGATAATAGCATAGCACCCATGCACAAAGCCACTGTGCAGTCCAGAACTGAGTCTAGGCAACTTGGGTGGAGATGACAGACTTATCCTTGTGACATTATGCTATGACCATCACTTTTCAATTACCACAGATCTAGGTACATTACTGGGGGGGGGGGAATACAATGGCCATATTAACACAGTAGGTTGTGTATGTTCCACTTTACCAAGCACAGGTTGCTGTGGTGACCACATCACTGCCTGACATTATATATAATATCATCACCAGTACCGTCAAACTGAACTGTAAAGTATTACGATTTTTTGTAGGATCTGGCTCCATTGTGTCACTTCAAGATTGGTCCATGAAATGTTGCTCTGTGGTTGACTGCACTGGTAGCTGAATTTGTTGACAGAGGCTGAACATATTTCAAAATATTTTTAATTCCAGAGATGCTGCTCACCTCACTCTGATGATTACTTGCCTCAATTATGAGACCGCTTACATTTTGCTACCTGATTTTCACAAGTCGAGACAGCTGCTTTTTCAGCTTGGATGCCCATATATATTTGTGAAAGGGAATTTCTGTACATAAATGAATTTACTGCAAGCTATAATATCCTATCTTTGATTTTCTCCATAAGACAATTTCAGAAGACCCTTTTGAGGGGAAAGGGAATCTTAATTGGGTTTAAATGATCAACACTGCACCCAAACTGAGCAATGATTTAGTGGTTAACTCTTTCAAGGGACATTTGAGTGAAAAATAAGGTTTCATAAGCAATGTGGCATTTATATCAGCATCTACATTGGCATCTGTTTCTTTGCTTACTTGACTAAGGCAGAGAGCCTATGGATGCTTATTGATCACAGCGGGACTTATTTTCAAGTAAACAACCATAGAACTGAACTGTAAATATGCATATAATGGAACCAAAATCAATGTGGGAAACATGTATATCAAAACACCATAGGACTTCTGGGTTCTGTTGGTGATTTGATTGTCCATAGATGCACTATGGGCAGGATTCAGCTAACAAGTCCTGCTAGAGAAAGCTGGGACAAGGACTTACACTAGTGCCATGAGGCTTCACTCCCACATCCCCACATCCCCTTCACCTCCCACCATTTGGTCAGGGGGTTAGGGAACCCCAGAACAGTGCACGGGAAGAGGAGAGGTGGAAGTTAAGTCCCATTAAACTTAATATAGTTAACTTTTGACAAGTTTAGGGCTGCACTGTTAGTCATCTAAATTTGGTGTCTGTTAGAGCTTTATGTACTTGGAACACTATATAAAAATGCATAGTTGTTTATAAAAGTAAATTCATATTTTTATATTACATATATTCAATACTAGGGAAGGCATGCATGACAAGGAAAATTGTAGTCTTTATAGAGTCATGGGCAGCATTAGCAAAATCTAATTCATTTTTAGAATTAGATTTTCATATTTAAACCTGAAAAAACTTTGAATCTAAAATATTATTTACTAGAATTATACACCTTTAGGTAATTAATTAGTCCATATTTGCTACATCATTTGAAGATCTTACTATTCTCCTAATACTATTACTCTCTAGACAGAGGTTAACATGTTTAGTTCTGTCATGTGCATAAAACAAGCTTTCAGATCCTCAATAATCAACTAGTTGCTCTGTAATAATTAGTCATCATGTTCATCAACAATTTCATGGAAAATATAAGCTAGTGGTACTCTGCACTCTGGCATAAATTTGGCTATAGATTTGTATTATTATTATTAAAATATATTTTCAATATTTCACCTCAGAATAAATTATCTGTACATTGGGTAAAAATTGTAATTATCAGCAATCTTTTGCCGCTAATGTCAAACCCTTAAAATAGAACCACTTTAAGGCTAATTTAAAAGAAAGCTGAAAACATGTGTTTCAAGAAATAAATGTGACATATGATTTGTTTAAGTGTATGTATTTGTAAGAATTTAACTGTCTGCTATCCTGATCTGAATCATGTAGTATAAAAGGCCTGGCTCATTGACCAGTTAGGGTGCTGGCTATGGGACAATTCAGCCTGTGCAATTCAGTTTCTGCCCATGGCAAGCCTTCTGGCTTATGCTGAAATTGTATCAGGAAGCAAATGGCTGGCTCCCTACATGGGCTGACATCTTCCTACAGACACCATGCATTGAGCTATTGTGGAAATTGTACCCAAGAGGGATTTTGGAACAAGAACTACCAGAGTCTTCAGCTTCCTGTCTTTACACTTCCTCAGAAGATCTAAGGTAGGAGTTTCACATCTTTCCCACTTCCATTCCACCAGAATAGCATGCAATAACTTCTGACATGGGAACAGTATGTCCACCTCACTACAGAGGAGGTGTGAAATTACTACTTTGGGGCACAACAGGAGAAGCACAAGAACAGTAAATGCGAGTCACTTATGACCACTCACCAGTAGCAACGGTGGTGGCTTTTGTGACCTGGCATGGGCTCCCCAGCCTCTGGAGACACACCAAAGCTGCCGACTGTTGCTCTATCTCCTGGGCTGGCCGCCAGGGCTGCAGGGCTCCCACCTAGCCCTGGTTCAAACTAGCCAATCGGCAGCGGCCAAGGGACAGAGCAAAGGTCAGCTAAGGAGGCTCCTTCCAATGCCGGCCATTCAGTAGGCTCAGAGCGTCATCCAAAACAGGCTTCCTCAACCCCAGACCTCTAGATGTTTTTGGCCTATAACTTCCATGATCCCTAGCTAGCAGAACCAGTGGTGAGGGATGCTGGGAACTGTAGTCTCAAAACATATGGAGAGCGGAGGTTGAGGAAGCCTGATCTAAAACTTCTAAAGCCATTCAAAATCTCATCAGGTTTCCGAGAAAACTCTTCCATTAGAATCTCTGTCTGTATTTATTGGAATATTCAGTATACAGCACGCCACATTTTGCACATGATTACAATTCCTTTATCTGCATCCCCATTGCAGTTCTTTCTGGACCCTTACTATTTCTTGTTAATCACTGACTTTGGTTTGGATGCAGAATTAAGGTGATGTGAAAGACCCACATCTCAAATCCTTGCATTCCCCTGGTAATCAAAGCATTCAGTACTAGGCTAGATAGACAAATGGCCTGACCTGGTCTAAGGCAGTTTCCAATATCTCCTCTTTATCCAACTTGCCTAACAGATGCAGCCTAGAAGGTCTCCGAGCAGGTTGTGCACCAGTTTTTTGTTCTTTCCAATGGAGGCACTAAATAAACTTTCAAAAAACAACACCCATAGATATTCTCAGACTTTGAGGATTGGCAACATTGTGCATCCTAAATCCCCAAATTACTGTTTCCGATAATATACTCAGAGATGTTATTTTTGTAAGTTTGGGTACTTTGGCGTAACTATATGTGGCAGAAAGAAAATGATTTAGTTGTGGTCTAATTTGTCGCTTGAGCTATTGCAAAAATGTGTTTTCAATTTTCACACTTCTAAAAAATACCAGACCTGCACTCAGGTTCATTATAAGTCTGACTCTTCTAGCACTAGCTATAGTGGATGACTACTTACTATACCTTAGCTTTTGACTCCATCAGATCCACTCTAATTACCCTTGTTAACACATTTTCTTGTCTTTGTAGAGTGCTGATATAATGTGGGTGGAGTGCATTGCATTTAATGAGTATCTCAAAGTCTGTTAGGCTGACAAAGGAAATGCCCTTAATGCCAGCCCCAAATTTTCACCATGCTACTCAAAGAACTTTTGATTACTTTTTACGGCTGAGTTGACACAGATATGAAAGCAATGAACCCACTCAGATGCTCATAAAAATGGCACACAACCCTTATGTGTCTGATGTTGTGGAAGACTTCTATTAGGACTCAAAATGCCAAGGAGGCTAAATCAATAGTTGTAACACCTGCTAATGCATGTTGCAACACTCAAGACTCATGGTCTTCCTGGCATGATGCAATCCCAAAATTCAATATATGACAATATATTCAATATATTTACTTAATCCACAGGTTGCTACTGATAGTAGGATAAACAGCCCTAACAGTAATGTAAAGTTATCCTGTTTACTAGTCCATTACCCAATATTTTCATATTTTCAATTTAACTCTAGGAGACTATGCTATTTTATAACATGATAGTGAGCTATAAAACTGATTGTATCTCAGTGACTCGGCAAACAAAGGTAAATATCGCTCCCCACTTTGTCTCATTTATTATGGCTGGTGCAAAACAAGACAATAAATGCTGGCTAAGCTTACAATCCTGTGCCCGCTCACTCTTGAGTAGGCCTCATTGAACGCAGTGGGACTTATTTCCAAACATTATATCTAATCCGAGAACAATGAATTACCAGGGTGGTGCCTGCACATCTAAAAATTAGGTGTCATATATTAGGTAGCAAAACTCACCCTTGAGAAGAATATTCAATAGAATCTATTACTCAAAAACTTACTGTTCTCTAAATGTTTTGTAGGTAAATGTGTTCCAATGGCTGCAACCAGTGGGGTGTTGCAGGCAGGGCAGCATTCCTTTCCTATTTTCCCAACACCAAGCATCTCTGTCAGTTACCAAGAAGGAAAGTGGGAGGGATGAGGAGAAGGAAGCTAAGTGTGGTGTTACATCCTCAGTTTCTACATTCTAGTCATGAGTCTCCTCACCAGGTTTCAGTCATGCCTATTAGGACATACTTGCCACCCCACCCTGTATTAAAAGTTCAAAATTGTCTTGTTTGTTTCCCATGCTCTGAGCATTAGTATAGAGACAAATGAAACCACAAGTGATTTCTTCCAGCTGCTTCCTTCTTTAGCAGGTTTCTGTAGCACCACCTCACCAATGAAGCTATTGTCTCCAGTACCTTTTCTTTCAGTAAGGCAACCAGCTTGCACTTGCTACGGATGTAGCTTTGTACATTCTCAGTCAGGAAGACAAACATGGCACAGGTGTTGCAGGTCACTGCAGCCACTCCCTCACTATCCATATCTCTTCGCCCTACATATACCATGAGATAGCACACTGGACCTCTCCCTCAAAACACCCTTGCAAGAGCCCCTGTCTGCAAGTCTTGGTCACAAGCTCCCAGAGGATGCAGTCAGAAGGGTTATGCACACACTTAAATCTCTCCAACTGAAATCAAACTTAAAAGTGCATCAGTTTTGTAGAATTATTACCATTAGAAATATGTCTCCATATCCTTTGCTTATGGTCCTTTGAAGTTAACCTTGGCATCCTTTGTTTCTTTCACTTTCACTGGGAGTGGGGACTCGTTTACATGTACTGTGGAAAACATAAATTCTCCTCCCCCCCCCCCAAAGGTTATGTTTTCTAACACCTTATAGATTATTTTTGCTCAGTTCTGCCAGGCTGACTTTGTTACTGTAATTTTACTACAATTTCAATTGATAGGAAAATTGTCACCTCATTCAAAGTTATTTATTGTGAAATTCTGGAGAAGTCAGTAAGAATCAGTACTTCACTTTAAGATTATTTATATTCCTACTCAGAAGAAGAAGAAAGAAAGTCATTGCCCTTCTTGTGTTGTACCTTAGATTGATGGTATGTAGATGTGTTAGATTGGCAAGGGTTTCTGATTCACTATAGTTTATTTAACAACAACACCAACAAATTCTCACAATGAGACTGCTGGACCAAAGAAGACTTTGGAGGGATACCAGGAATGGATTTGTGTTTAGAATTCAGGCTCTGAAAAAAATCATGGCCACTGCAGTTTGCGAACCTCCGGGTTCTAGTAAAAAACAAAATATATCCCACAAAACTGAAAGCTGCTGACGCCTTCCTTAGATTCTCACTGTATGAAATACCCAATAGCAGTTGGTGGGTTGATTCAGACAGAGTGGCATTGATCACCTGCCTTCCCAATGTCAAGCATCACTGCTGGTTCCTGAGAGGAAGAAGGGGAAGGGTGAGGTGCAGGGAGCTCAGCCTTGCGTGGGCATGGTGATGGAGCCAATTTAATATGCTGGCTGCCCAACCTGCAGCATACTGAGCTCCTTGCACCTCTGTCAGAAGCAAGTAAATCACACAGAGTAAGTGAATTTAACTCTTTATTAGAAGAAAAGATCTGCTCAGGACTGCCAGACCTACTGAGCACAGCAATTCATCTTCAGCAGGTCTTGCCCCTAGGAGGCAGTTGCAGAGACCGAAAGTCTCCACCTCCTCCGTCTCCTCCTCTCCAGGGTTTTCCCCAAGCAATCTGAGACTACTTCAGAATGTCTGCCTTTGCTCCTTCCTCTAAATGATGTAATCATGGAGATAGTGGTAACCACATTACTCAATAAAGTGTTAACTGTTATTACACTAGATGTCACAGCAGTAGACCTTTGCTTTGGGAGTCAGGCTGGCAGGAGATAATGCATACTAGATCTACTTGCTTATTTTTTTGCCTGGTCATTTGCACCCCAGACAGGCTCATTTCCAATCACAAAGACTGACTAGGAGAAAAATGGGTTAGGAAATGAAGAGCTACAAGCAGAGGAGGGGGTTGTAAGAGAAGGTGAAGGACTTCTCATTCCCTTGCCATTTGCCACATGAGATGCCACAGCTGTTTGGCAGTGACCTCTGACCTAAACGATCTGTTCTAAGACAGATCTGCTGTTCTCCTAAGTAGTGTGGCCCTTACAGTGGTAGTAAAAGTATGCTTGATATTTCTATGTTTTGGTGCTGCCTTCAGATAGATCCACACAAGCATTTTATGTGGTGTGAATTGACTTCTGCAATCATCTCTTGGAGGAGATTCTGGTGGAACTTGGTCGGGTGAATGGTGAACAAAATCAGATCACAGGACAACCTTTCAAAGTCAAAGCTGCTGAATTTGTGACCCCCACAATTGGAATGTGTTGCAGCTTTCAGGAAACCAGAAACCAGACAGCACTCCATTGCAAGGGAATTTGAAAACTCATGTCCTGATAGGGGGATAAAGTGTTATGTGAAGTCACTCCTGGAGTAATTTTTCACTAGTATTAGGCAGGGAAGTGCCTCCTTATAGCCTCCTATGCTTGGATAATGTTTCTTTTAGGTTATTTCTCCAACATTGTTGTCATTCCCATTCAAAATACTTCATTGTGCTCCTTGTGGTCCTACTTCATACCAGGCTTCTCAGTTTCATTGTTTATCTACTTTCCTCTTGTTTTTATTACTAAGAGAGCTGAGATTTTACATACCACATCCTATTTATTAAAAAAGTAAAAATAAAGCCCTGATTAAATGATCTTAGGCAGCTATCGTATATCAGGTAAGAGGTTTATTTATAACCATGAAAGCTCTTTGAACAACACTGCGCTTGGTTTTGTTTCCATGGGAAAAAATTAGTTAAAATCAGAGAGAATGATACATCCCAGTGAATATTTCTATTAGTATGGAAGGAAACACTGTTTATAGTCTGAGGAAGACTGTATCACAAAGCTGTTTTGTTAATTTGAGTGGGGAAAGATTGTTAAATTCCCTACAGTTCGCTGGAGCTCATCAAAATAAGCTCGCAAAATAAGCACTTTTTTATTTCAGTAGTGGAGTTAATCATGGGCTTAACTCTGACCTATTAAAATAAAAAGTACTTATAAGTGCTTCCCTTTGGCTGAATGTGCCTTGGTAGACTGAAGAAATGTCTGTTGTCTTTGAAAATTGCATATGAATTGACCATCAGCATAGAATCTGATACCATTAAAGCAGCTTCTTTTGCATCTTTAAGAATTGAAATGCTTTAGCAAATGCTTTAAGATTAGGAAGTTATGAACTGACATTTATGGCTTGGATCTTTTGGACTCACTGTCATGGAACTAGCTGTTACAATTTTTTTTCAAAAAGAAGCTGCTTTAAAGGTATCAAGTTCCATGATAATGCTCAATTATAAATATGTCTATTTATCTACCTGGACCAGAATATATCTGGAAAGAATTTTTTGATAAGGTTTCTGAGAAGTTTCCTCTTTGGACCCCCCCTACTGAAGAATTTCAGCATCCACCATGAAGAATATTTGGTAAAATAGCTCCCCCCAGTTTCATTGCCCATGAATCGTGTAGATTTTGTGGGGAAAACTATGGATCTAGTTACATTATTGTAATATTGTGGAAGAAAGGAACAAATGGTCTCCTATTATTCACAGTCCTCTCTTAACCCATTGTTAAAGGAAACAATTGTTAAAGGAAACAACACTAGTATGAACAAGCCAACAAAGCTTTATGCACTGTTAACCAAGTTTAAATCTTCCGAGATTTCCTTGCTCCCCTGAAAAAGGCTGAAGAGTTTTCCTGTTGGGGAATGCTCACCAAAATGCCTCTTCCTAAATTTCACCACCCGTAAATAAATGGAGAATCAAGAGGGAGATTTTTGTCCAGCCTTAGGTGCTTTTCCTGGGTCTTAACCTTTTTAAATAGTAGCGAGGCAGGACTTAGATCAGAGCAGCTGCATAGCATGCTTTGCTGGCACCTGGGGCACAAGTGGAGTCAGAGTGCAGGGGGTGAAAAGAGCCTGCCTTGCCAGCCCAGCCCTTGCTACCGCCAGAGTAACCCCACCAGCAGAGCCAAGTGGGGCCATACTTTGCCATCTGCCCACCCACCCAGGGGGCAGCCTGGCCAACTGATGCAGACTTTCCCCGACACCTGCAGAGAGAAGCAGCAGGCCAGGCCACACTGGGGTCACCCCTTGCCCACTTCCCTCTGTACCTGCTCACTGTCTGGGGAGGGTGCCAAGCAAGGAGCGAGCAGGTGATGTCTGGGTGGCCATTCAGCGAGGGGGCCAGGGATGTGGCTGTGAGTTAAATCCCATTTAACTGTGCGTATACAGTAACTTTAGATGTGATTGTAATCACTGCAATCATTTTTCCTGTGGTTTCAGATCACAACCTTGTTGGTACAAATGTCTGAACTTTTATGCTTGCGAATGCAAACTTTTAAATGTGTCCCCTCATCTACAGAAAACAGCCTCTGCAACTCCAGTTCAGTTAGCCTTTATGAAGAAGCATGCGCTTGCCCTAAGCACTTTCTTAATGATTGTTTTATATAATATAGTACTTAAATCCATGCCTCGAATAAGAGCAAAAGAACCTTGATAGATTGTCCAAATTAACATAAAGTGGCATGATAATCAGTCAATTTTAGTGTACGGTATCATCTCTAAAGAAACCCATGTGCCATTTTTAGAATTCGAGAAAGCATCTGATGACAAATAACTTTAAAAAGAGTCCAGCCTAGAATGAATGATGACTCAGAGTACTATTTTGTAGTTGTGTCGAGCAAAGTACATCTGAAATCTGATGAGGATTGGCATTAATGCAGAAAAGGCCATGATGAGTATGGAACAATATGTTGAATTTACACGTTCAGACTTTTTGTTGGTTTTGGCAATTTTGCTGAAGATTATTTAAGAACTCCATAAACATCTGGATGTGGGGAGGAGGAAAGTAGTTTCATGCTAAAAGGATGAAGTTAATATTGGGCTACAAAACTATAAATGGAAGGGAAAGTAGTTTCTAGCACAGCTGTTTCCAATTTTGTTGAATATATCTTTCAAACCAAATGCACTAAAAAATATTATGCCACAAAAATCTCTTCACTCAAGCCACATTCTATGCACATGATTTAATCCAGAGGGCCAAAGTTCTGGAAGTTCCTCAATTCACACAGTGTAAAAGTTCAGAATGGAGATTGCTTTGTATGCGATTGGCGATGGCTGCCGAATGCTTGAAGCAGGGTTTTGAGCTCTAAGGCCAACTCTAAGTTCAGAACGAGTTTTCGCTATGTGTTGGGGCATCTTCACATAAGCACGAGCATCAAGGGCACCTGCCGTATTGTGCAAGATTAAGCTCTTAGCACGCCATAACAAACATTCAAAAAAGACACTTAAACGAAAGTGATCCAGGCCAATTCCTGCATGTGATAAATTCTGCCCATGATCAGCCTGACAACATTTTCCCCATGGCCATCACATACCAAACTGTTTGCCTGAACATGCAATCATTTTCATTTTCAAAAATACTCTGGCAGAAAAAACAACAGGCACAACATCAATCCTGTTATGTTCCTGGATAACTCTTCTCATAACTGAATTTCTAAGCTTGGGAGGGCAAATTTGGGTGCAATCCTAACCCTTCCCAAGCAGTGGCAAGGCTTAGTGGACTGTTCAAGCTACTGTAGCATTTGCCATCCAGCCACTTCCACTAGCCACAGAGAACAGAGGTTTTCGTTTGTTGGTTTGTTTGCTATGCCAGTGCCAGGGCTAATGCAGCAAATGTACATATGTTGGGCCCTTGTGTCTCATAACCTGTGGCTCTTGACCATCTTAGGATCCACCTCTAAAATGTCCCATCTCAGGGTACGCTGGCAGGAGTACTGTGGCTGAGGACCTCTGTGGCAGTGAAGCCTTTTCACCTGTAGAATCCAGCACAGCTGAGCAGATTTGTACAGAGGGACACCTCCACCTTATCCAAGCCCTCTCCAGTGTGATGGATTAGTGGTTTGAATTTCTGACTGGGCTGACAGGAGTTGTTAATACAAAACATATTGAGGACACTAGGTTGGGAAACACCAATCAATACTGCAGTTCTGAAAGCAGACATATTGTATTATAGCTGACAGACCCCATAGAATAGAGATTTCCTTATTTACATGTGGATTTTCATCATAGCCTGGCATTAAGGGGTTACCTGGAGAATATGTCAAATTTTCATATCACCTCCAATGCAATGCTTTTTAATGAGGCAGTTCAGAAGATAACCTGTGGGTCATGAAGTTAAGGAATCAAGTAGGGTGTGAGAACACAATCCAATAAAACCTGATTCCATCTATCTACATAACTGTATAAGCCCATCACATTGAATATTCAGAAAGTCTGGAAGAAGAGGTAGATTTCCAGCTGGCACTGAAAGATGAAAAATGCTGGTGGCAGCTGCTCTTCAGGGAGTAAGATGTTCCATTGCCAGAGTGTCATTGCTGAGAGAAAATGTATTCAGGGCTTGCCTAAACGAAAACAGTGGAGGAGCAAAAGCTGGGCCACCACCAAAAAGCTCCTGCCTCTGCTGTCCTAACTACAATTACTTTCTGCAGGTTCTCCCTCAGTATTTTAAAAAATTTTAAAAAATTCTTTTGAATTTTTTGTATGTGGGGGTGGGGGTGGGATGGATGTTTATTGGGCCTGGGAATTTGTTTGATTTTATGTTTTTGTAATTTTTATTGCTTTTTGTTTGTACTGTTTTATTTGTTGTTGTTTTTTAGGTGTTATTTTGTTCTTAAGGGGAGGGGTCAGGGCTGCTGGGGAGTAGTCCCAGCCAACAAAATGGCTGGGGCAGGTTCCACAGGGGGGGGATGCACTGGGACAACTGATCTCGGTGATCACGGGTAGGAGGAGGAGTTACGCTAAGACCAGACCATGTCATTACAGAGGAGGCAGGTTTAGTTGTTGTTTGAGGACTATCCCTGCCTCCGGGTCTGGTCCTGACCAGATGGATACTAGAATCAGCAAGGGATACCCACATGACCTGAAAGTGTTGCTGTGCAATGCCAGGTCAATGATTCATAAGACCACTGCCATCCATGACTTGATCATGGATGGAGGATTTGACCTGGCATGTGTAACAGAGACTTGGTTGGATGAAGCAGATGGGCCTGTCCTTGCCGCTGCTTGTCCACCAGGTTTCTCTTATGAACAGCAACCCAGGTCATGTGGGTGGGGAGGGGGGGTTGCAGTGATTTTTAGGAAGTCATTAGTTTGCACCAGGCGTCCTATTGGGAAGACCCAGTTTTCCGAGTGCATGTTCTGGAAGTTGGGCAATAGGGGCAGTACAGCATTCCTTTTGGTGTACCGACCTCCCCGCTGCACCAAGGATTCCCTGCCCGAGCTGCTTCAGGTTGTGGTGGATGTTCTCCTGGAGACACCTAGCTTGATTGTCCTAGGGGATTTTAACATCCATGCCGACACGACCTTACAAGGGGCCGCTCGGGAATTCGTGGAAAGCATGGCCTCCATGGGGCTGTCCCTGAATAAGTCTGGCCCAACCCATAGCCGTAGACATGCCTTGGACCTGGTGTTTACCTCTATGGATGTTGGTGATCTGACACTAAGTAAAAGCGAAACGAAAGAAGTGCCATGGTCAGATCACTTCCTGGTGCAACTGGACTTCTCTGCGACCCATCCCCTCTGCAGGGAGGTGGGACCGATTCGGATGGTCCGCCCCCGCCACTTAATGGATCCAATGGTTTCCAGAGAGTGGTAGGGGATGCTTTATCCCATGTTGATGGCCTTTCAGCCGATTCCCTGGTGGCCCGCTGGAATGTGGAGTTAACCAGGGCTACTGACTGTTTGGCTCCGAAGCGCCCTCTCCGATTGCATGGAGCCCGGAGAGCCCCATGGTTTTCCACGGATCTGAGGGCAATGAAACAATTGTTGAGACGGCTAGAGTGCCGGTGGCGGATAACTCATTCCGAATCTGACCGGACACAGGTTAGAGCTCAACATCGAGCCTACCAAGTGGCGATAGCGACGGCGAAGAAGACTTTCTTTGCCGCCTCTATTGCATCTGCAGAAAACAGCAGCAGGAGACTTTTTCAGGTGGTTCACAATTTAGTGGAACCACCTGTGACATCGGGGCCCAGTACGGGCCACATGATCTCCTGCAATGATTTTGCAAAGTTTTTTGCAGATAAAATCACTCAGATTCGGGACGAAGTAGACTCCACCGTGGGAGCAGGGCCAGGGCGGGAGAGTGCTAGAGTCCTGTCTAGTCAAGTTGTGTGGGATCAATTCCAATCTGTTACCTCCGAGGATGTGGACAGGCTGCTTGGATGAGTGAAGCCAACCACCTGTCTCCTGGATCCTTGCCCATCCTGGCTTATAAAAGCTAGCCGGGAAGGACTGGGCGATGGGCTTCGTGGGGTGGTGAATGCTTCCCTCCGTGAGGGAGCCTTCCCAGACCCGCTGAAAGAGGCGGTTATTAAACCGCTTCTTAAAAAACCATCTTTAGATGTGGCCACGATGGCCAATTATCGCCCAGTCTCAAATCTTCCATTCTTGGGCAAGGTGATTGGGCGAGTGGTTGCTGAACAACTCCAGGCACGTCTGGAAGAAGTGGACCATTTGGATCCCTTCCAGTCGGGATTCAGGCCTCATCATGGGACTGAAACTGCCTTGGTCACACTGGTTGATCTCCGGCGGGCTAGGGTCAAAGGTGAGAGCTGTTTCCTAGTTCTGCTGGATCTCTCAGCGGCGTTTGATACCATCGACCATAACATCCTTCTGGACTGTCTTGAGGGGCTGGGAGCTGGGGGCACTGTCATACAGTGGTTCCGCTCCTTCCTCCTGGGCCGTGTTCAGAAAGTGGTGGTGGGGGATGAGTGTTCAGACCCCTGGGCTCTCACTTGTGGGGTGCCTCAGGGTTCTGTCCTCTCCCCCATGCTTTTCAACATTTACATGCAGCCACTGGGAGAGATCATCAGGAGGTTGTTGGGATACTGCCAGGGAGACAAAGTCCATCTGAGCCCCCAAGCCGGCTGCCGGACGTTCCATCGACCTCCCGTAGTCACGCTGTATCAGCAATAGCGACACGAAGCCTCAAGAAAACATTGCCACATTCTTGGACTTGTGCACACTCTATCAGCAGAATTCACACAGCAAAAGATGCACAGCAGGAGAGCATATTTACAGTTTATTCAGCGTTGGTCAGAACAAAGAAACCATGACCGTCTGCTTCGGTCTGCTCAGACAAACAGAAGAAAACGAAAGCAACGAACAACATAAACATCCTGTGAGACAGGAAATACGCAGGCTGTGACACAAACATCCTGCTCCCTTTTAAGGTGGAACGGAAATATCCTAACAGAGGTTTGGGCTGTGTGTTCATCAGTATGCGGATGATACCCAGCTCCACCTCTCTTTTAAATCAGAACCAGTGAAGGCGGTGAAGGTCCTGTGTGAGTGTCTGGAAGCAGTTGGAGGATGGATGGCGGCTAACAGATTGAGGTTGAATCCTGACAAGACAGAAGTACTGTTTTTGGGGGACAGGAGGCGGGCAGGTGTGGAGGATTCCCTGGTCCTGAATGGGGTAACTGTGCCCCTGAAGGACCAGGTGCGCAGCCTGGGAGTCATTTTGTACTCACAGCTGTCCATGGAGGCACAGGTCAAATCTGTATCCAGGGCAGCTGTTTACCAGCTCCATCTGGTACGTAGGCTGAGACCCTATCTGCCTGCAGACTGTCTTGCCAGAGTGGTACATGCTATGGTTATCTCCCGCTTGGACTACTGCAATGCGCTCTACGTGGGGCTACCTTTGAAGGTGACCCGGAAACTACAACTAATCCAGAATGCGGCAGCTAGACTGGTGACTGGGGGCGGCCGCCGAGACCATATAACACCGGTCTTGAAAGACCTACATTGGCTCCCAGTACGTTTCTGAGCACAATTCAAAGTGTTGGTGCTGACCTTTAAAGCCCTAAACGGCCTCGGTCCAGTATATCTGAAGGAGCGTCTCCTCCCCCATCGTTCTGCCCGGACACTGAGGTCCAGCTCCGAGGGCCTTCTGGCGGTTCCCTCACTGCGAGAGGCCAAGTTACAGGGAACCAGGCAGAGGGCCTTCTTGGTAGTGGCGCCCGCCCTGTGGAACGCCCTCCCATCAGATGTCAAAGCGATAAACATCTACCTGACATTCAAAAGACATCTGAAGGCAGCCCTGTTCAGGGAAGTTTTTAATATGTGACATTTTAGTGTATCTTTCATCTTTGTTGGAAGCCGCCCAGAGTGGCTGGGGAAACCCAGCCAGATGGGCGGGGTACAAATAATAAATTATTATTATTATTATTATTATTATTATTATTATTATTATTATTATTTAGATAGTTGGAAGCTTTGGAAAACTTTGGTGTATTCTTCATGGGTTGTATCATCTGGTTGGGTCATAGGCCTGCTGCAAAGTATGACAGAATTGTTGTAGATGTTACAAGCTGGGATTGGCTGAAAATAAGGTGGGGGGTGGAGAAAAGAGCTGTCCACCTCTGTGTCTTTCCCCAGAATAAGATTCTATGGCAGTTCAGTAGGACAACTCATTGCAGCTTCCAAAGCATCATAGTAATGAGGTGACAGGCTGTGATATGTCAGCTCCATGGAAATAAATGGAAACAATTGCTCCCAAAATGGGTTAAACACTGAGTTCTAATTTCAATTGATTTTCTTGGGATGAACAACCTCAACCTGAGATTTACTCAGCCAGCAAACAAACAGTTAGGATGAGATGTGCCAACTGCTGTACCAGCCCACCACCACAACACACATATTACATCAGCATTGCAAGTAGACGGGGTTTGCTGTTTCTCCAAGGGAAAAGGTTAAGAGGAAGAGCACCACCCCAAATCTGCAAACTCTGGTGGACCCTGCTGGTGTCAGGAATATCTCATGGCTTTGATCAAATAAAACAATTAATGCCGGGTGCAAGGTGAGCCTGTTGAGATGTCACTGTTCTTTCATTCAATCTTTGCTGGGTTGGCAGTGTATTTGGCAACGATCCAGCCCACAGTTACGCATGCTTAAGTCCTATTGATTTAAATGGTACTTAAGCATGTGGTCTGGAACGCAGCCAAGGTGCAGTGCACAGAACTGTCCCGGTCACATGATATGCAGAGTGGCTTCACTTTAATTGTTTGTCATAGGAAAGCAGCCTGTGTCATTAGCTTGCCCTCTCCACCACCTTTGCTGGTTTTAATGTTGCCAGCTGGTCGCTTACACATGAGAGAAGAAATAATATGAAAAGCACCCCACCATCCTTAATGGAGGCAGACTAAAATAGAAAGGACTTGGGTTCATCCAAAAAAACCAACAGGGATGGAGCCAAACCTCATTTTACTCTTGAAAAGGAGTACCACAGACACAAGGCCACCACTGAGCAGATCCTGTCTCTTGTACCAGGCAGTCGGATCCTGATGTTAGCAGGATGCCTGCGGCCAATCCTGGGCCAATCCTGCAGTTGCATGGGCTTATTCAAGTAACCTAGTCCCATAGTCTTTAGCACTTCAAAGAGAGAAATGCCAGCATTTTGAATTTGGCCTGAAAGTGAACCAATGTAGCTGATCTAAAGTCAGTGTAATATGCTCTGATCATCTACCCGCCCTCCCTACAAACATCCGGGTAGCAGGTGAAACCTCTGAACTGTTTTAAGACAGCACCACATGAAGTGCATCACATCACAATAGGCTCATCTGGATGGAACCAGGGCATGAGTCACTGTTGCCTCTATCTGTTATGCGTTCTACAGCTATGGATACATGAAGAATGTTTATACACCAACAGGGAAAAGTCCTCTGTGTCTCATACTTACTTTTATTCCCTTTCCCCCCTTTCTTTTTGTCACATCCATGCAATTGAACTTAGATCTCCCTTTCCTGTGCATTCCTGCTGGAGATAGCAAAATCCTGTCCTGGTAAGTCAGGCTTTGTGTCATGCAAACTACCTGAATGCCTACGTTATAAATTAAAAACAAACCTGGGAGATGGGAGGGGGCAGGCGAAAGAACCGCAATGCCTGCAAATTATGAGCTAATAAGTTTCAAATATTGTGCATAGCTATTTACTCTGCAGTTCAATAAAGAATATAGTCACCATGGCAACAACGACATCACATGTGTATGCGACTTCAGAGATGCAGAGCTTTTTTATTTTTTATTTATTTACAAAAAGACACTTAGCAATATGGCATTTGGACTGCTGAGTTTTAAACACGTTTTAAATGACTTTTGAAAATCATGACAAACAGGTAGCTAAGATCTGAAAAAGGAGGATAGTTGAAATAGGGAAATGGCTTGCACTGCCCCCCCGAACCCCCAAATTTCATTTTAAATAGATGTCAGGTGAGGAATTAATGAACCTGATAGCACAAAGCACACATTCTTTGGGGCAAGCTTATTGCATAATTCCAAAGGATAGTTGTCTTCTCTGGCTTAATGAGCTCTATGCAGCAGTGTGACATTCAACTTAGAATAGAAGGGTTTTAAAAAGAGAGAGACAGGAGTCTGGTCAAAAGGATCCAAAAGTCAAAAGTAAGGAAACGACAGTGCTTAGGCTCAGCAAGGAGGCTACCTAAGCATGCCATAATTGAATCACAAAAGTTCTGTGTATCCCAAAATAAAAACAAAGCGGGAAGTCAGGGCTTAAACAATACAGAATGGTTAAGTGGCACGGTTCACAAGATTCCTAAAGCCAAACAGGCAATCTCCGGAAAATTAGGGAACTATGCTCGTGACACTAATTAAACAGGACAAATGATCCAGTAGTCCCAGTTTGCCTGGGACTGCTGGGGAAGAAAACACCTTTTTATAATCTGAAAATCCCAGGCCTTCTTTTCCATCCTCTCCATGCTCAGCTGGCATGGAAGCTGACAACAACTCTTGCCTCTCGCTCAGGTGTCTGTGGAGGGAGAGTAAACAAACAAACAAACAAACAAACAAACAAACATTATTGCTCTCCTCTGAACTTTTGCCTACTACTACTACTACTACTGCTAATAAATTTTTATTTGTATCCTGGCCGAGGCCGGGCTCAGAGCAGCTAACATCACAAAAACAACACAATATGCATAAAAACAGACATCAATTAATTAAAATGCATCTTAAAATTAATTCAGACAAGTTGGAATTGAGAGTGGTTAATACTTGCCAGGACCAACTGTTTCCACTGATCATACAAGGACCTGTAAGTGGGTTGGGGGCCTCCTTTGGACTTATTTTATACAAAGGAAAGTAAGTCAAACTGAATCCTGCCCAAAGGCCTGGCAGAACAGCTCCGGCTTTCAGGCCCTGCAGAAAGATGTCAAATCCCACAGGGCCCTGGTCTCTTGTCGGACAGCGTTCCACCAGACCGGGGCCATGGCCGAAAAGGCCCTGGCTCTAATCGAGGCCAGTCTAATTTCCCTGTGGCCCGGGATCATCAAGGTGTTGTTAGCAGACCGTAAGGTCCTCCGTGGGGCATACCAGAAGAGGTGGTCCCGTAGCTATGAGGGTCCAAGGCTGTATAGGGCTTTAAAGGTTAAAATCAGCACCTTAAACCTGATCCTGTACTCCACCGGGAGCCAGTGCAGCTGGTATAGCACTGGATGAATATGATCCCAGGGCAAAGACCCCGTAAGTAGTCTCGCTGTGGCATTCTGCACCCGCTGGAGTTTCTGGGTCAGTTTCAAGGGCAGCCCCACGTAGAGTGAGTTACAATAATGAAGTCTGGAGGTGACCGTCACATGGATCACAGTAGCTCGGTCAGGGCGAGAGAGGTAAGGGACCAACTGCTTAGCTCGGCAGAGATGGAAAAATGCCACCTTTGTTGTAGCTGTAACCTGCACCTCCATAGAAAGGGAGGCATCGAAGATTACACCCAAACTCTTGACGGAAGGCGCTGGCACTTACAGCGCCCCCGCAAGGGATGGGAGTTGGCCCCCCCAAACCCATATCGTGTCGACCCAGCCAAAGGACCTACACATCTCTTAAAAATGTGACACCCAGAACTGTACATGGTATTCCAGGTGAGGTCTGTCTAATGAGAAAGACAGTGTAGCATAGTGGTTAGAATGTCAGGCTAGGACCTGGGAGACCTCCTCACCTCACCGGCCAGTCACTGCCTCTCCGCCTAACCAACCTCAAACAGTTGTTGTGGGGATTAAATGAGGGGAAGCACCACGTACGCCAGCTAGAGCTCGTTGGAGAAGAAGGTGGGATAGAAATGCAGTAAATACAATAATAAATAAATAAACCTACTGCCTTTCGTCTTGGTTTCGCCGGCATTTTCATGCGCTCATTTTACTCTCTTGAATTTTTATGTCTCTTGGGTAGTATGATTCCCCCCCCCCCGGACTCTTAAAAAAAATTAATGCTGCTTTGGCATTTGTTGATTTAGTGATTTTATTTCGTTTTCCTGTTTTTCAGCACGTTGCCCAGCTATTGGCCATCCAATAAATACAGTAAATGAAATAAATAAATAAAGTGGAGCAATTGCTTCTCGTGACTTGGAAACTCTGGCTTTATTAATACAGCCTAAAATCGCACTAGCCATTTCTTCTGACAGCCACATCGCACTGCTGACTCATGTTCAGTTCTGAGATCCGTTCCCATATGTACCACTGCCAAGCAGCCAAATGTCTCCCCGTCCTATACCTTTGAAGGGATTTTCAGTCTTTTAGCTCTGAGAATCATTCACTGATATTTCCTGGTCTTAATTCAGAGAGTCTGTCCACTGAATGCAGGGGTAGAAAGGATGTTCAGCTATAGCCTGAGTAACGGAATTTTCAGAGAAGTAAATACATTGCAGTGAAGCAGAGAAGTTGCTAATATTTTTTAAAGGATATAATTTCTCTCATTTTATGTTATTATCTTGGGTTATTCTTCACACCTGAAACGTGAGAAACAGCACCTGTGCAATGAATACACAGAGACTAAGCTCAATACCTTCTTTGTAGCTTGATAATAAAACAATAGATTTAAGAACAGTAGAGTTTTTTTGTGAGAGATTCCAATGTGGTTAGTTACACAATCATTTCACTATGGAAGCGAGTTTAAGTACAATTATTTTTGGCACAACAGAAGGGCAAATGATTCAAAGAGAGAAAGTGCACAGACAAAAACAGCAGATGGGAACCTTTTATTTTATTTTATTTTTTTGAATGAACAATTATATTTAATAGAATGGAATATCATAATGAGAGAGTAGTTTTTATTTAAGATTAATGTTAGGTGGCAATGGCTGCAGATTATTGTAATTTTAGGAAGATATATTTGAGGTATGACCAATTTATCTATTTTTTAAAAATCTATGATTTTCTATATACGGGAATTTCCAAACATACAAAGCATCAAAGGGAGCAAACTTTTTATTAAGCACTATTTTGAAAGATTTTAGTCTTTAACTTGAGACAGAGGAGATCTGGGGATTTAAATTCATTTGATATCTGATGGTAGCTCACGTTAGGTTCAACACGCTCCCCAGTTTGCATATGACCAGTTGATTTCTTCATTCAACTAAATTGTTCCTCATATCAGTATTTTTATTTTTGTTACAGAACCTCACCAAATTAATAAGTTATTTTTAAGTTAAATTATCTAACACATCTGTATGGTTCTGGAAAACGTTGACAAGCTTTTTTCTGTGAACCTGCACAGTTCCTGGAAAGACCTCTAAGTGTCTTCAAAGCCAAAATGAAATGTTCAATTTACCAAAACAGCTACAACAGTTGAACAGACTAAACTGTCTACAATACAGTAAGGTCTGTATTATTTCTTGAAAGACAATTAGGGTCAGACTGATATAATGCTTTCGACACTGGTAATTTTTGGAAGGTACAATAATACAGGAGCTACATAAAATGAGCATTGTATGTTACTGGCTGCAAAGAAATGCAGCAATATTTGTGATTTATTTTTTTTACTTACTGAAATACAGTGCTCCGTGAACACACGTATTGGAAGCAGGTTCACCTCACCCTCTATGCACAATTAAACATTGAATTGCATTGACATGAAGTTATAACAAGGGATAGTTTCTAAATAATTTTTGGTGGGCAATTAGTGACCCAACCATGCTTGCATTATGGTGGAAACATAGGTGATCCTTTATGAAATCCACAATCCTCTATTCTCAAATTATGTACCCTTCTAAGGGGAAAAAAGCAGCTAAGAGGCTTACCTCACAAAAAGTAAATGGGCTAAGCCCCTTCTGTTGCAGTGTAAGAGGAGCACTGAGCCTGGATACAAGGTATAAACTTTATACGAAGCATAAAGCTTTGGCCTTATGTGACATTCTAGGAACCCCAATGTTAAAACACCCACTGACCAGAATCCTGTACTTTGAGTTCAGCTCGCAGTGGCAGGGGGCATCCAAACAATCAAATCACCAGTACCAAAGGAAAAGTTACTGAAAACCAACCCAGGCCCCAACACCATGACCAACCTCAGTCATAGTCACAATCCATCAGTTCAGGAACCCGGTTCAAGATGTCCAGGGTCTATACCCTAAAACCTTGCACCTCCCATGTCCTCCAAAGAACTAAGTCAATGGATGCCAGGAACTTGCGCATCCATGTCTGCCCATCAACACAGGCAACAAACCTGAAGAGGATTTTTCAGAGAGGAGTGTCAGAGGCCTGTTCCTTTAAGGTTTTTGTGGGATGTGAAACACAAGAGCAGTCAAGTACAACATCCCTAGAGTGGACATAAAAGGGGATGTCTGAACCAGCCAGTCAGAACTTCCTGTTTCTCCTAGGCTGGGACAGACTTCCTCTGCATGTGATTAGAGGTGGGCGTGACCTCACCTGCCCAGGTAACAAAAGAGCAGGACTGGTCAGCCATCTCTCTCTCTCTGACTACATTCGTCAAAGAAGCAACATCTGCTTAGCCTAAGATGCTCTCTTGGCTTCCACCCAAGAGAAGACAAAGGGAATATCTCCTTATGGGATAGTTTCCAGGTGTACAGTGGTACCTCAGGTTAAGAACTTAATTTGTTCTGGAGGCCTGTTCTTAACCTGAAACTGTTCTTAACCTGAGGTACCACTTTAGCTAATGGGGCCTCCCGCTGCCGCCGCATGGCTGTCACACTATTTCTGTTCTCATCCTGAAGCAAAGTTCTTAACCTGAGGTACTATTTCTGGGTTAGCGGAGTCTGTAACCTGAAGCATCTGTAACCCGAGGTACCACTGTATATTAGTTTTGTAACTTAAGTCTGCCTTCTGGTATCCATTTGTGAACAGAATGTGAGTGAGTAAACTATTTTTATACTTTTATAGAAGACTGTGTCCTGTCTATCTTTTTATGAGGGACTAAAGGGGAAATTACCAACGAAACATATTTTAGAGGCTTTAGTGAGCCTGAGCAAATGCATCCGCTGTGCAAGTTTAAAAAGGGGAATGTTACTCTGCTAAATTGTAGAACTTGTTAACACAAGTTGGAAAGGATATAATCAAACAATATATCCTCTCCTGCATCCCTGAGCATTCTACAGTTTCCCCTCCTCTAAGAGGAGGCAGAGCCTAGGAATGGCAATCTGCCCTGCAGTTATTAAAAGGTCCAGTAATATGCCGTTTTGGAGTAAGTTACTAAGCTGGAGCTTTTCATGGTGCTGTTAACTATAGTACTGGGCTGCCTGGCTTGACAATGTGTCAAGACCGTTGCAGGATCCATTCCCTTTCCTTCTGTTCCTAAATTGCTTTCCAGAAAACAACAGAGCAACAACGGCAGAGGAAAGGGGCAATCAGGGCTCAGCTAGGGAGTTAGGGTATATAGCACTCACAGGCCCCTTTGATACCTGCCACTCCCTGGAGGGGTGAGAGTACCCTGCACATCAGTTCCCTTTGTAGTCTGCCTCCCTCCACTGCCTGGAGCACTCTGTTACATCCTTCCTGAAGCGGTAGGAGCTGGGATTCATGCCTACTGGGTCCCAATTGTGGGTTATTTTAATAGTTTAATAAATAATAAAATGAGAATTCCCAGGATGCCTAGATTTAGGTTTCGGGTAAATAGTCTTTTGGTAAGGGAGGTTTAGCAGAGATTTAAAATAAAAAAATGTGCAACAAAGTAAAGCATGGAAATATCCAATTACTGCCCAGTTTTGAATCTTCCGTATCTGGGTAAGGTAACTGAGAGACAGGTTTCTGGAGGAAACATCAGCTTTAGATCCATTTCAGTCTGGTTTCCGTCCTGGTTTCGGGACCGAGATGGCTCTGGTCGCCCTAACAGATGATCTCCGTAGACAACTGGATCGAGGCGGGTTGGGACTGCTGATTTTCTTATATCTGTCAGCAGCCTTTGATAGGGTCGATCATGATCTTGTGGACCACCGCCTCACCGACGTGCGGATACAGGGCACAGCCCAACAATGCCTGTGCTCTTTTTTCTCTGATTGGGGACAGAGGGTGGCATTAGGGAGGGAGATGTCATTGCACCATTCTTTGGTGTGTGGAGTGCCGCAGGGCGCAATCCTCTCCCCGATGCTTTTAAACATCTTTATGTGCCCCCTTGCCCAGATTGTCTGGAGCTTTGTGCTGGGTTGTCACCAATATGCTGATGACACGCAGCTCTATCTGCTGATGGATGGCTACACTGACTCGGCCCCGGACACACTGACCAGATGTTTGGAGGCTGTGGCTGGATGGTTTCGTGGGGGCCGATTGAAACTAAATCCTTCGAAGACAGAGGTCCTCTGGCTATGTCGGGATGGCATGGGGATGAGGGACCTTCTCTTGTGGGGGCCCAATTAGTTCCAGTGCCTTCCATTAAGAGTTTGGGTGTAATCCTTGACGCCTCCCTTTCCATGGAGTCGCAGGTTACAGCAACAGCTAAGGCAACATTTTTCCATCTTTGCCGCATTAAGTAGTTGGTCCCTTACCTTTCCCGCCCCGACCTGGCCACAGTGATCCATGCGACGGTCATCTCCAGGCTTGACTACTGTAATTCGCTCTATGTGGGGCTGCCCTTGAAACTGTCCCACAAACTCCAGCGGGTGCAGAATGCTGCAGTGGGGCTCCTCACGGGGTCCCTGACATGGGAGCATATTCACCCAGTGCTTTACCAGTTGCACTGGCTCCCGGTCAGGTTCAAGGTGCTGGTTTTGACCTTTAAAGCCCTTTGTGGCTTAGGGCCCTCGTATTTACAGGACCGCCTCTGCTGGTATGCCCAGCAGAGGACCTTAAGGTCCATGAATAACCATAGTTTAGAGGTCCCAGGCCCTAAGGAAGTCAGACTATCCTCCACCAGGGCCAGGGCCTTTTCAGTGATGGCTCCAACCTGGTGGAATGCTCTGCCCCATGAGACTAGGGCCCTTCAGGATTTAACCTCCTTCCATCGGGCCTATAAGACAAAGCTATTCAGCCTGGCCTTTAATTTGAATTCAGCCTGATCTTTTATTTCCCTTCCCTTCCCGTCCCTTCTCTTCCCTCCCCCTCCCCTTTTATGAAGATTACCGCTCTGACACCCCACAGCTAATTCTCCCTTGGCCTCCTCCCTGGCCCAAGTAGGACTAATTCAGCCAGCTAGCCCTGGTGACTATCTAATGCTTATTAGATGGATTTCCCCCAAATTGATTTTTGAACTTTTAATTTTATTGTTATTCATGTTTTTATACTGTATTTTATGCTGCTTCTACAATTAAGTGTTTTAAATTTGTTGTTAGCCACCCTGAGCCCGGTTTTCTGAACTGGGAAGGGCGGAGTATAAATAAAAAATTATTATAAATATGGGTTTTTAGGCCCTTAAAATATCCCTTTTAAGTTTCTTCCAAAGTTTCCCTTTTCTTCCCCTTAGCATAGAAAGGACCACACAGTTTGGTAAGTTAAAATGATTTTTACTTACAAATTCTTCAAATGTCAGATTCATCTGCTTTTCAATAAAGCAATCAGGAAACACAGGCAGCAAAACTTAGGTTACGAAAGATGGAGGAATGCTCCTAAATTATTGGCTTAGAAACACAATAATGGCTTGTAAGCCATACACATGATCTGAGCCTGGAGCAGCTAGGTCAGATCTTCATTACATATAGAGTCCACATGGTAGACTAAGTGCTTCCAAATTATTTGTATACAAACACAAAGATGGCTTTGTTAAAGCCACATGGCCAACTGGGCTTGGCAAGATTAGCCCAAACTTCCTTCCTGGTTGGTTACACGATGGAAAAGAGGGAGAGAGAGAGAAGAAACTAATACATTTTACTTCCTTCTTTCCAAGAAGGCTATATGGTTCTGATTTATTCCACACTGATGGCTTATAGTTGCCTATTCCTCTTTTCACCTACATTATTGGATATCTGAGTAGTGGAAATTCCTGCATTATTCCGTGGACACTTCCAGGAGCAAAATATTTCAGGATGAGTGTATGTAGCGTCTGCCTAAAATGGAACATGATTTTTCTGCTATATACGGAAAATATGTATGCTGTTAAGAAATAGAAATGTTGGCTTGGCTTGGTGTTGCTACAGTTAAATGCCATTATGCTGAAAAGGTTGTATCATAAAAGGAACTCATATTTATCTGACAATGCATTACACTCTGTTGATAATTTTTAAACTAAAGTTGGTCGTATTGCAGTCATAGTATGTTCTTAAATTCCTTTTATTGTTGAGGTGTAATCGTCCTTTTGTTCATGCTCATCTTTGCTCTCGGCACAGTGCATATAATTATAGCTTATTAGGGTTTAATCTTCCAAATGTTTTTGAAATTTGTTCAGCACAATGTGTTTCTGAAGAGACTGTTATTGCCTCAACTCATCACAGTGAGGTAGTAAATGGAGAATATCTTGTGACAAATTTCCTTGCAAGACTAATTTGTTTCAGAAGCTGGAATGTGAAATGGCTCGACAAAATGCAAAGTTATGGGTCAAGATTAGGGGCCTTAGAGAAACAAATTGAGATGGGTGAGATCTTCCTCAGCCCTGCTTGCTGTGGATTGACTAATAAATGAACTGAATTTTCCTCACCACCACCCCTATTGTTTTCTGAAATTACATAGTTTATTTTCTGAGGGAATCTAGTGTTCAGAAAATAAGGCTGCCCCCTCCCTCCCTAGCAAACCCTCCCCAATTCCAACAATCACTCGTTAAAAATGCTAGGAAATAAACGAGGCAGCAATTAGAGCAGTGTTTGGAAATCCAGAGATTAAGAAACAAATCCTGCTCAGGGGTGCAGTACTTCAGCTGACTGTCCCAGATGGACACTACATTTGGGGCATTCATGTTTGGTTTTAGAATACCATGCAAAGCTCCTCAGAACAACAACATGGCAAGGAATCTTGTATCTCTATGGAGTATGGAAGGTGCTATGAGAGACTAGTTGGGAAAGAGCAGTAGGGATGGCAGCAGCAGCATGTATGGTGGGGTGGAACCAAACTCCTGACCCTGGTATAACTGATGCTTCCCTGGATCTGGATGGTGCAGGCTGGCAGTGAGGTTAGGGCCATGTGGTTGCTCTGGCAGGATAAGCTGGGGAGGAGGGCCAGGCAGGCCTCAATTTATTCCCCCAGGTGTGGACCCAAGCAACACCCATTGGCCAGTGGGTCCCGCCGTATGAGGAATTCCTGCACCCAAGCCTGCCTGCAATTGGCCAAGCTGGAGGCAGGCTTGCAATCCTGCTGCATCATGGATGTGGCAGTGGCTAGGCTGCAATGCGACCTAATGTCATACTTCAGGTAATCGGCTTCCTCCACCCATGGCAGTAGATAAGCAGCACAAAGGAAAAGGAGTCTTCTTACTGGTTAGAAACTTTAATAACCACAGCAAGAGAACAAAGAACCCATCTCCTAGGAATGGCGGTGCTCCCAATTAAGGACCCCACCCGCTTATATCCCTATTAATCTACGTCACTTCTACATCTTGTAGAAGGGTGCAGCGGGTGCAGAATGCCGCGGTGAGACTCCTTACAGGGTCATCGCCGTGGGATCACATTCACCCAGTGCTATACCAGCTGCACTGGCTCCCGGTGAAGTACAGGATCATGTTTAAGGTGCTGGTTTTAACCTTTAAAGCCCTATGCGGTCTAGGACCCTCGTACCTATGGGACAGCCTCTCCTGGTATGTCCCACGGAGGACCTTATGGTCTTCAAACAAAAACATCTTGGAGGTCCCGGGCCACTGGGAGGTTAGGCTGGCCTCAACCAGAGTCATGGCTTTCTTGGCTGTAGCCCTGATCTAGTGGGACACTGTCACAAGAGACTAGGGCCCTGCAGGACTTGACATCTTTCTGCAGGGCCTGCAAGACAGAGCTGTTCCACCAGGCCTTTGGCCAAGGCACAGTCTGACCCCCTCCTTTGGTAATCCTCACAGAACTCTAGCCCAATGGTTGCCATCAATTTGATTTTGAATTGATTTTAAATGAATTGATTTTAGAATGCTGTTTTACTTTTATTGTTGTTAGCTGCTCTGAGCCTGGCTTCGGTTGGGGAGGGCGGGATATAAATAAAATTTTATTTTTATTCTTATTCTTATTATTGTAATCTGAGTTTGTACCCTCTGTGCTTTGTGTGCTTTTTGTTCTGCCACTTTCCGAGCTCTTCTTTAACTTTGGGAGAGCAGAGGAATGCTTTCCAGAGACAGTGAATCTGTTAACTCTCTCTCTTCCAGTGTTACTTCTCCTGGCTGTTCCCCACCTAGTATTTCCCAGCTTCTGCCTTTTGAACTATGTCCCTCTGCAAACCACTGTTCCAAATCTATACTGTCCTCCTGCTTGTGGGAAGATTCAGGGTCCGTATTGGGAGCAAAGGGAGGGGGCGGCTCCCACCATTCCTCCTCAGTGCAGCTCTCCTCAGCACGGTCCCTGACACCTGACCACTAAAGGTAAGCAGACCCGCCACCAATCCTGTGCTCCCACTGGTGCAACCCAGTGATCCTGAAACCATTTTCACCTTTGCCCCATCCAGGAAAGCAGCAGCAATGTTGGTGTCAGGAGGGTGACTCCACTGCTCCACAGCTTCACACACCCACCTCACCACCCATGCAACTGATGAGGAATGAAATGGAGATCTCTGCATCTCCGACTACTGGTATAGGAAGTTATTTTTATTTTCATCCCTGGGCTTTCTATTTGTATCTGAAGGACTTTGTCTCATCCCAATGATCTGAGTAGCTGTGTGAGTTCTGGAGTGCACAGGAGAGGGGCTATCCACATTAGTGTCAGATTGAGGGCCATTGTGGGGTAGTGGTTAGAATGTCAGGCTGGGAATGTGAAGGCCCACATTCAAATCCCCACTTGGCTATGAAGATCACTGGATGACTTTGGAGTGGTCCGTCAGTCTCAGGGTTGCGAGGATAGAATGGGGTTATATATGCAGCTCAGAGCTTGAATTAGCCCATCAGCAGTTTACCTGGATTAGCCAATAGAGCAGGCACATGCAGATGACTTGGTCACAGTCAAATCAAATACCATTATTGGCATCACACTTGGTCACAGTCTTCCCTGTGATGACAAAATTTTAATTAAAATACTTTTAGAATCATAGTAATTAGTTCTAAATTGGTCTGCATACATCAAAAATAGCTTGGGCAAATTTTATGCAAATCTTTCTTTGGTGTTGCTTTTGGGGGCAATGCATCAGCTGGCCACCCTGAGAAGAAATCCATGCACACATACAAGCCCTTCTAGAGAGAAGAATTGGGGCAACTTCCATGTCAGAACTCACCCTATCTTTGGATATCCCCTCCCCAAATTATATAACGTGCGGTCAAGATGGGATTATGCACATGCTTTTACACATACGGATGCCCGTATGGATGGCACACGCGAGTGGCGCCCATACTAACTGCACGCATGCCCTTGCCACTCTACAGCTGGGGGAGGCAGCGGGCCATCTTGTCACCCCCCCGAGTGGTACCCAGGGCGACCCACCCCCTCCACCCCCCTTCGTAAGCCCCTGACTGCTGCTGCCCTTCCACCACCAGCAAGCAGCAGCTAACACATAAGACAGCTTCCTTACTCTGCCTAATGGTAGGGCTGGTCCTACATGGAAGTCCATGTCTTTTGCCTGCTCAGAGCAATTGCGATAGGCATCTTCTCTCTCTTTTCCTTCGCCAACTAGCAGGAATTGAACCCTCAGAATTTTTGCAGCAGAGCAATGCCCTTGCAGCCGTAGAACATTTCTTTGGATAATGCTTGGCATAAATCTTTGTGAGGTTTGTATCTTTAGCATAATTACACAATGATTTTAATGGAAATTCTAAAGAAGTATTTTAAAAAGGAATGGCATATTTTATGTGCAGTTATATGTAAATTTACAGTTATAAATATGCAAGTTTTCTTCTCCACATGGGTATTTGCTTAAGGATCACTTTGATAAATGCAAACAACACTCTTATATTATTTATTGGAAGATTGCTAAGATATATAACAGCAATTGTTATGCCTCTCAGTAGAATTCCCGACTAGAATATAGTTTTTCTTCCTGACTACAGGCACAAAGTTTTTCCCCCATTTTATTTAAAAAACCTATTACATTAAAGGAAGCTATTAAAATGCTAATAAAAAGAATGTGTTTTCCTTTTTCTCTTGATTTCCATAATAATGATAACCTCCCACATTATCTTAGGGGGAGGGGGAGATAGAGATAACCACTTTAACAGGCTCCAAGAATAAATACTCTGAAGACATTTAGGGCCCTGTCTAGGTGCAGAGTGTCCTCTGGGAAAACAGTGATGCTGAGGCCACATGTCAGAATCTAACCACCATAGAGTGTGGATAAACTGCATATTGTTCAGTTGTTCCACAGGAGGCACCTGTGAGATGTACCGGTTTGTGGGTCTGATTGGTAGTAAGGGGGAAGAAGTTGGTAGAATATGAGGCAGGAGGAATGCAGTGCGGAATGCTGAATGCCATGTGCCTTTGAACATATGTGGGGAACACAATGGTGTTGTATTCATGTCCTATTTCTGGGCTTCCTACAGGTATCTGGCTGACCATGGTAAGAACAGGATGCTGAACCAGATGGGCCTTTGGTCTGATCCACCAGGTCTCTTCTTATGACCCTAGACATAGTTCCATAAAGTTGATTGGATGGCTTCTTACCTCCGCAAGACTAAGCTTTGGGCATAATTATCTGCTGCTTTGAGAAATTAAAAGACAAAGTGCGAGATTGGCTTCATTATTTTCAAGTAAGGGAGGCTTACAATTTGGACAAGAAAATTGGCTTCCAGGTGGAAAAATCAAAATTGGAAACAGAACTGTTAGACCCCAAAACCAAGATATTATCAAGGATGTATAACTTGCTGTTGAAATGGAATACTCAGGATGAAACGGTGAAATCTGCTATGATAAAATGGGCACAAGATGTTGGACATAACATTATGTTGGCTGACTGGGAACAGTTATGGACCACAGGTATGAAATTTACGGCATGTAATGCCTTAAGAGAGAATATTATGAAAATGATATACAGGTGGTACATGACACCAGTCAAGCTTGCAAAAATCTATCATTTGCCCGAGAATAAATGTTGGAAATGTAAAGAAAATGAAGGTACATTCTTTCACCTTTGGTGGACGTGCCCAAGGATTAAAGCTTTCTGGGAGATGATCTATAATGAAATGAAAAAGGTATTTAAATATACCTTCCTGAAGAAACCAGAGGCCTTTCTCCTGGGCATGGTCGGCCAACTGGTGCCAAAGAAGGATAGAACTCTCTTTATGTATGCAACAACAGCAGCAAGAATACTCATCGCAAAGTATTGGAAGACACAAGATTTACCCACCCTGGAAGAATGGCAGATGAAGCTGATGGACTATATGGAACTGGCGGAAATGACTGGCAGAATCCGAGACCAGGGAGAAGAGTCAGTAGAAGAAGATTGGAAGAAATTTAAAGATTATCTACAGAAATATTGTAAAATTAAGGAATGTTAGAGGGATGTTGGAATGAAGTTATGTGGTTTTAGCAGTAATGTTACAAAGGGGTATGTAAAAATGGATTGTTAACAGGTGAGAATGTAAAGTTACAATATATTAAGATAAACTATTAAGATAAAGGAAAAAATGGTAAGGATTTGCTGAAACAACTATTGAACTAGAATACAAAAAAGGGAGGTGTGAGGAGGTCAGGGAAACAAGCAAATGAAAGATAAGACATGGAAGGATTGACTTGTTTTTGGCACTTCCGGGTTAGCGCCATTGGCTAATGGCGGATTCCCTCCGAGCTCCGGAGGGAATCGGCTCCGCAGGATCCGGGTCTTGCCGCTGCGGCGACACGGGGACCGTCAGAAATCACAGGCGCTGAAGCCTGTGAACTTGGTGACTCGGCGGGCACCATTTGCGCCCCCCGACCTGCGAAGGAGCCTTTTTAAAGGCTTCGGAACAGGGGACGGGGTGAGTGGCGCGGTGCTGAGAGTCGACTGCTTCTCCTGCGGAGTGAAGCCGCATGCCATGGTTGGAGAGCGCTGACTTCTTCTTGTGAACAATTGGACTCTAAAAGTAACAACCCGTGAGTAATACGGAAATTGGATTTGTAAAGAAAAAAATTTTTTTTTTAATTAGGCACGATCGGGGAAGGCGCAAACAGGAAGTCCGTCTCCCCGTCTTATAAATAATCTAAAGCAAGGACTAGCTGACTAAGGTCGAGAGAATTTCTTCTTCTTTATTAGGTAAAAGACATTAATTTCACGATTTGGCAGTATAAGTAATTTCACTGGAGGATAAGAGTTAATTTTGAGAGCTGAAGTGCCACCCCCCCGGACCCGGGAGTGATCCGCGAGAGAGCCTGTTGAGGAGATATAGAAGAGTTTGACAGCTGTCAAATTAGCTGTCAAGAAGGAAAAAGAGAACTTTGTTTCTGCTATCTCTGCTGGATATATTTGCTACAATTTGGTTATATTTTGTTGAAAACAAGGAAGAACTGATACAAACTAACTTGATTTTTGGATTTGAACTGGAAGGAAGATAAAGTAACCAAAATCCCTCTAGAGGGGATTTTGGGACATTACAAGAATGGCTGAAGGAGGAAAAATTCAAGCTAAATTGGACAGAGTGTTTCTTCTCTTGGGAAAGTTACAAGGCCAAATTGATGTTTTAGCTACAAATGTTGCAACTCTGGACTTAACAGTAAACAAATCCATTGAATTTGATAAGGACTTGACTCATGAAGTCCATGCAGCTGGACAAGAAGAGAAACTTGAAAGATTTGAGAGTGTGGAGAAAGAGATATATGTTGTTTCTGAGGAAAAGGAAGGAGGAGATGTAATGTTGCAGATGACGAAGGAGAGCCTGACATGATGGCTACAAAGGAAAATAAGTACTGGATGATGAAAATCTGTTTTGAATTGAAGATTGAAGAATGGAGAGATCTCCTTATGTGGAGATCTGAAGACCTATGGATTACAAATTTGATTAAGGTGAAAGTTGGAGCTTTTGGGACATTTGGACTTAAAAGGAGTAAGAAACAAGATTCAGGCTCCACTTTCAAGTATGGAGGTCTGGCTGGAAGAAATATGGACCCTATCGGGACAGAGCTTCTCCGAGATCTGGTGTTTAATATTAAGGACTACCAAAAAAACCGGCAGAGAGGAATTGAGAGAGAATTAAGAGCCTCGGACGTGAGGTCTCCAGGCTGATAGTAGACTAAGACTGATGGACATTTGTTGGGGATTGAAACTGGGAAAGGGGTGGGGTGGGGTTTGGGAATCCAAAGGGTGCAGAATAATAATCTGTTTTTTTTATTTTCTTTTGTTATTACTATGAAAATTGGGGAATTCGTGGAAGGGAATTTGGGTCGACTTTAGAAAAAAGTTTTAAGAATGAGCACTGATGTTTAAATACTGATGTTTATAAGTTAAAATTGGTTTTTTTAAAAATGAATTAAATATAAAAAGGTCAAAAATTGGGGATAAGAACTTGTTGAATTAACAATTTGAATTGGAATATAAGAAGGGGAGGTGTGGGGAAGTCAGGGAAATATGTTATTGAAAATAAGGATTGTAAACTTTATGTGTTTTTAACTTTTTTGTTTTTTGTTTTTGATTTTTTAATGTATAAAGGTGGAAAAACTCAATAAATATCTTTAAAAAAAAGACTTGTTTTTAATTGGTTTTACTTCTTTGTATTTTGTATTTTTTTATTTTTTCTTATTCTTTTATGTTTTGTTATTTTTGTGATTGTTTGAAACTCTAATAAATATTTTTTTTTAAAAAAACCACATAATTATCTCCTGCTTGGACTACCGCAATGCCCTCTACGTGGGGCTACCTTTGAAGGTGACTTGGACACTACAACTAATTCAGAATACGGCAGCTAGACTGGTGACCGGGAGTGGCTGCCAAGACCACATAACACCTGTCCTTAAAGACCTACATTGGCTCCCAGTATGTTTCCAAGCACAATTCAAAGTGTTGGTACTTTAAATGGCCTCGGCCCAGTATACCTGAAGGAGTGTCTCCACCCCCATCATTCAGCCTGGACACCGAGGTCCAGTTATGAGGGCCTTCTGGCAATTCTCTCCCTGCGAGAAGCAAAGTTACAGGGGACCAGGCAGAGGGCCTTCTCGGTAGTGGTGCCTGCTCTGTGGAACACCCTCCCATCAGATGTCAAGGAAATAGACAACTATCTGACTTTTAGAAGACATCTGAAGGCAGCCCTGTTTAGGGAAGTTTTTAATGTTTGGTGTTTTACTGTATTTTTGATATTTTGTTGGAAGCCGCCTAGATGGGTGGGGTAATAGTAATAATAATAATAATAATAATAATAATAATAATAATAATAATAATATCAGGTATAAAGCTTTAAGAAAAGCCCACACTGTCTCATAGATAGGACTCCCATTCTTAGTGCATTCCTTGGATGATTTAGTAATCCACCCCCCCCGGGAGACTTAATAAAAAAGTATGAATATTTCAACATATAAGTTGAAGTTCTTTCATCAGGGTTATCTCTGGAGTTCACCGCAACCATTTGTCTACAGTATATATATGAAAGCAGACAGCAACAATCCTTTCCTCACAAGACAGAGAAACCAGTAGAAGAACACTTCAATCTCCCAGGACATTCTATAGCTGTCATATTACAAAAGAATTTCAAAAAGAGAAATTGCTGAATTACAACTTATTACCAAACTTAAACCAATGGAGAGATCTGGTCTGAATAGAGACATTGGATTCTTAACTCATTATACATGATAAAGCTATTTTTGGCCATCTCATCCCTTGCTTTTTCCTGTAAGACCAAGTGCAGTCGTTAACAGTCAACAGGTATACCACACCTATCAGCCAAAAAACCCATTCCCATCATCTTCTGAGTAATACCCCTCCCCACCCTCTCACTATATATATAAAGGTCTGGTGACTTCTGTTTCAGTGTATCTGAAGAAGTGTGCATGCACACGAAAGCTCATACCAAGAACAAACTTAGTTGGTCTCTAAGGTGCTAGTGGACAATTTTTATTTTTTTAATATATATTTCTTTAGTTGGTCTCTAAGGTGCTACTGGACAATATTTTTATATAGATTTCTACTGTGTCACACCAACATGGCTACCTACCTGAAGCCTTTCCTCTGTCATTCTCTCTCTCTCTTTCAATATCTCTCTCTGGACCTTTTGTGTTTTCATTGGTCTGTTCCAAGGATTGTAGAAAGAATTAAGATTCAGTTGCCATGGCTGGATGTGCTTCTAAGGTGGGGTGACTAGCTTTCCTTTTTAACAAGTGGGGCTCATGCCAGTTTTTTGGGAGGCGGTGGACAGTTTCAGCCAGTGAACTGGCACTGGGAAAAGCACCAACCCCCTCACACAGTCCCACTGACTCGATCTAATTTGGGTGTCTTGCACAGCTGCTTTGAAGTTTTTAAAATCACATTTCTCCTGTCATGTAGTGTAGCCCTTAAGAGATCATGAGCTGCTGTGATTTTCTGACGCTAAACAATCAGATCTTATCTGCTAATGTGCTGATGGGTTATGGACTGTGGACCAATAACATGACTTTAGCCATCAGGTTAGTTTCTCCTGGCTATCTTTTCTCACTGTTTCTTTAGAGTATGACTCCAGCTTACAGAAAGTCTTAAGGTAGATGGAAGGTAGATGACTGGACACAAGAAAATAATTTTAAAGGAAAATGTCATCAACAAAGTCAGAAATAAACCCTACACCCTTAACATCTGCAAAATAAAGTCCAGAAAACAGTTCTGGGGTGTTGAATGGCTTGGTGAATCTGGGCTGATTTCATTCAGAGGCTGAATCATTTCACGCCTGCTATAATAAATTTGCTACTTATTTTTGGAGAAAATATAGCCTCTTTGGTTCAGTTTAGAGGATGATGGCTTGAATATGGTTCTTTTTTATCTGAATAAGGTTTAATTACAGATGTGAAAGAGATAATTGTGCAGGGCCAACTTTACCATGAAGCAAATGAGGCAGCTGCCTCAGGTGTTGAGGGGTGGAGGGTGGCAGTCTCCCCACCCCCCAGCCATTCCTCCTGAGCCCCCTGGCTGTTTCCATGCTTGTGAGCTGGCACCCCAGCATCAGCAATGCTTGCTTGTCATTTGCCTGGGCTGTCTGTTTGCTTTATTGCAGTGTGTGCCCCTGACCAAGCAAGCCAACAGGGAGCCAACCAGCCCAGAAGTTCCAAAAGTCATCAAACATCTGCACACCTTGCTCTGCTCATGCGATACATGGGGGCACCACCACAGCTGCATTGCAGCAATTGTTTGAGTAGCAAGCAAGCACCAAGCAAGTGTGGTGAGTGAGAGGCAACAATGTGATAGGCCTGCCCTGTAGCCCACAAAGCTAGCCTGCTGCCCTCAGGTACAGTGGAGGGTGGAGGATGCTGCTCCCTTGTCGTGTTGAAGAGTCAACTTTCATGAAATGAGGATTGGTCTCTGTACAAGGAATTGTGGGTGGCAGCCATATTGTCTTTCACCTCAGGCGGCAGAACGTCTTGGGCTGGCTCTGTAACTGGTCTATGCAGATATTGACTCATGCAAAACGTAACAGTCTTCAGCCAAGAAACCACTATTTGTCAGTAGGAAAATGAGTCATGTGCCTATTCTATTCTGGTTTCATATTTTGGATTATAAGTGACACTTCAACCACAGTTTCCTGGTTCAGATGTTATGAGGATTATTGTTTCAATTAGCTAAGATATAAACACAGCTTCTTCAGCTGACAAACTATGGCTCATCATTCTTTGATTGTTACATCCAAACTGACTCAATGGCTTCTAGGCAAGTGGATATAAAGTCAACTCATTTAGGTGAAAATAGCAATGCATAGGGATGGAGGATAATTATATTAAATCCATATTCTTTAGCAAAAACAACATAATTTGTACCTCCCAGACTAGTATATTGACCAAAACATAATTTAACTTTGGATTTTGAACTTTTCCAAATTTTGCTGTATAGTTCTCAGCTCAAAAACACACTGAAATGCATGAAATAAATGCGTATTTTAGGATAAAATGTGTTTGGAAATGTGCACATTGAATTAAATGGTATTCAAGATCATATTTTGTGATAAAATATGTATTTAAATACACATTTACATAAGATGAATGGAGAAATGGCATAGAATGGGCTTATGAATGACATGGTCCCGAAACAGACTGATCTGTCCAACCCTGTTAGTGGTAGTGGTCTACCATCACAATCTTTTGCACATTGCACACTACTTCAAAGACAAATTCCTAACACCATTTCCATGCAACACAGTTGTCTTACAATCACGGCCACTTCAAGACATTTTGGCACCTGAGGTGAACCACAAATTGGTGCCCCCCTCCCCACCTGGGAAAAAGGGATGAGTGAATATCTACATCAGGAAAAGAGGGGGAAATTCTACATCAGGAGCTGCTCCCCCTGTGGATGCTGCTGCCTGAAGTGGTTGCTTCACCTTGCCTCATGGGTGGGCTGGGCCTCCTTAAGTGGAGAATGGCATGGACCTCTGGCCGTTGCTTGCTGAGATTGTGAAGTAGCACAAATCCAGCAAGTATGGAAAGCCAGATTGGGCCAACATAAATTGGCCAAAGCGTGTCATGATGATGCCGAAGTCCCTCAAGCTCTTCCTTCCCATGAGGAAGTCATGGCGAATGATGGGATGGTGATGGAGGAAACCACATAGGTGGGTGGGGGTTAGAAATCACATGTAAGTAGCAGCAGTTGGTGATAATAACAATGTCAGCATAATCTGCAGCATGGTTAATAGGCCTCCCCCTTTATAAGCAGTGGCTTGTAATTAGTATATGCACATAAGCAAGAGTGAGGCTTTATCAACAATCCAGCAATGAATCAGTGAGCAATGTTGTGCACATAATGTGGCTGCAATTCCAGGATTCCTTGTACTTAGCAGCAAGCTCAACTTATCACAGGCTGTTTTTAAGTGCCTGACAACATACTGTAAATTTTTAGAAAGACTGTGCCAATGAATCCTGAATTTGTATTCATTTTCTTTAATTTGTTTATATAGAAAGCATTTCATAATCCGCTTAATACTGCTCATATAGCTCATCAAAGCAGGAGAGGTGCTATGATGTATGTATATTAGCTTCAGAAGCACATCTGTGAGCTCACATTGGATGAAAGGTTATAAACACAATGAATGTTGCTAGGTAACTGTGCCTTTTAGTCAATGTAGTTGTGAAAATGAGGGGCTTTTTTTGCACAAAGATGGCCTATTTGGATAGTACAATGAACAGTTACTTTATTTTCATCTTCAGATATATAATTTTAAAGCAGCACAGTTTCTTTAAAAAAATCTTTGCAGAAAAGTGGCATCCTTTATTCTTTTTAATGTATTTTGTGTTTCAGATGTTCACATTTCGAATAAGAAAATACTATTGTCTATTTTTTTACAATTGAAAAACACACACAATCTATTGTGGTTTTGTGGGCAAAGAATCATTAGCTCTAATACTAAGACTGAGGAGTCTATCATAACCGTCTGATCTCAAGCACAGCAAAATGACTCCAAGCAGCTAAAATGGCAGCCCATCATGTTTTGTCTAAAGCTGGGCAGATCCAGCAATTGGTTGGGCACAAGAAGGAGCACAGGCCGTTACTAGGTTTGGCTCTTTAGTGCTTATGTGACTTAAGGCTGCAATAATTCCCCCCCCCCCCCACTCTCTCCCTTTAAATATCTTGACAATACCCACTTTTCCCATGAAACCTCAGCCTTAACCTATCAATTGCCATCGCCAACTGAAACAAAGTTAATGGAAGGGCTATAACTTTCCATGCAGATGTTTACAGGTTGATACCTAGCATCTCCAGGTAAGTCTGGGAGATAACCCTGTCTGCAGCCCTAGTAAGATACTGCCAAGTCAGTGTAGAAAACATTGAACTAGGTGGACCAATGGTCTAACATCCTTTGATCCCAAAGTCTCTGTACAATGAATTGCATTTCATCGCATTTATCCTTTGTTAGTCTTCTTCAAAACGCATTCCTCCTCCACATTTCAAAATGTAAATTGTAAGACTCTTAAGGCAGAGCCTTGGTTATACTCTATATCTGAAATATTATTTTAAATATTTATAGCCCACCCTCCAGCCAATGGTCCCTGAGTGGAGAAGTGCAAATTTCAAAGGATGCACTTTTTTTTTTTGCATATTGTTTCAGAACTTGTGAATTAGGTAGGTTCTCATTAAAATGCAAACTGAACCAAATTCTCCTTCATACCTACTGTCAGCTTAAACTTCATGCATCTGTCTAGACCTAACGTGTATGTTCATGCATGTGTAGAAGAGAAAAAGAGAGAAATGAGGTAGATGTATGACCATTCCATATAAAAAATATCAAACCATTCAGATATCACCCAAATTTAGGAATATTACATTTGCCCCCATCTAAGAAAAGTTCAATATGAGAGGTAGGGAAAATCAGAAAGCTTATTTACACTGGGATGATGAAATAATGCATGCCTCTGAACTTGTTTATAAAACTCTCACTTATTGAATTATCCTATATAAAAGAGGCTTGGCATTTTTTATCCTAATTCCCCACCCCCAGTATTGAGTCTGATCATGAGAGGTCCTTTGACCTCTCCTAAGCACCTTTTGACTTATGGAGGAGTGATTTCAGAGGGATGATCTACATGGGCTACCAATTTTAACACATGCCTCACCTTTCTTGGATCAGGAAATTGATAATTTGTCACCTTCCATTCTCCAACTCCAAACCTCGTCTTAGCTCATTGTCCTTTTGGCTGAGCTTGGCACAAAAATACCACTTTTCACTTTGGGGCAAGGTGCTATCATGCAGTGTTAAGTCAACAGCTTTAGTGACTGACAATTTCAACATTGCCTCCTAATCCTATCTTTCAGTAAGGAGATTGGCTTCTGCAGGTTATCATTGTGTTTGAGACTTAGGAGCCCCAAAGGGGAAATGCTGACAAATCCCTCCACATATTTTCTGAAGGCTTGACATATAAAGATGTCAAAAAAAGGTGCTTGCATTTTACCTTGAGCCTGTTCAGAGTTAGTTTTTAGAAGCAGTCATAAGTCTTCATAAATACTATTATTACTGATTTCTGGGTTGAGCTGTGAACTTTGATTTAGTTCCTCACCTCAGGTGTGTTTGTGTGTGTGTGTGTGTACACACAGAGAGAGAGACACACACATAATCAAGAGAGAGAGAGAGAGAATATGCAATGTTTAACCAATTCATGTTAGATATATCCATTACATATTTTGATCAATGGCAGAGCAATCCTAACTCCTGTCAACGGCCAACTAAAGGGGGGCAGGATAGTGGTTGAAGTCCAGCTTGCCTGGCAGGGAAGAACTCTGCTGGGTAGAGGCTCCCAATTTGCCCACAAAGCTCCACACGTGTGTTGGGATGTGACTAGATGTTAGGATATGATATATTTATTAGATATTGTCCTTCCTTCCTCACTTTTGTGAGTTCAGCCATCCCTTCGCAGCTGAAAAGGAAAGCTTAGATTAACTTGTTTGGGCCTTTACATAATACAGAATGCTTTAAGGCAGATTGTATTTTGCTGGTATTTCCCCCTTTTCTCCCACTTAAAATAAAAATCACACACAAAATATTCTTGTAAAATGAAAAAAAAGAAGAAAACATTCACTCACAATACTTGTTGAAGAGTAACCAGTACAGCAGCTTTGTTTAGGCAGGCTTAAAATGGTAATTCACTTACAAAGACATACTTAAGTCCAGCTTAAAAATGTTGTCTGAACTTGGAGCTCACATTGCTGGCAAACAGTAGAAAGAGGAAGATGAAGATGAAGAAAGAGGATGTGCCCTGGCAGGTAGGAGAATATATAGGTATGCACTCCCCCTATCAGGGCACAGTGGGAGTGTCTTTCACAGAGTCCTCTCTAGGAAGTTTAGAGGAAAACTCTGTGAGCTTCAGCTCCTATCATGTGCCTATCTAGCAAAACATGAATTGTTGGTTTGACTGCATTTTCAGTATCCCACAATGTGTAGATGTACAGCCAGCAGTAGGGCCCAACCCAAGGTGTTAACAGGGAATAGTATGTGTTGTGAGCATGTTGGGATATGCTGGTGTTGCCCGTGGAGGTACTGGATCCATTGTTCCCATGCTTGGATTCAGAGGTTGGATTCAGCGCAGAAGCCACTTACGATAGTGCTTTCCTACCCCACTGGCCTGCAGGTCTCAGAGGATAAAGGATTCCTCACAAAAAATCTAGGATGTGGTAGGAGGGCTGCACTAGGAAGAGGTAATGAGAGAAAATCAGGGGGAGCCAGCTTGTAGGTGGAGCAGCTCTGCTTGCCCAAGCTGCCTCCATCCATTTTCCTCTGCTTTGTCCCATCCCACTGCAGCCTCTGTCTTTTCTAGTAGGATGGACACCTGCACATCATCAAAAAGAAAAGACAGGTTAGTCAAAAAAAGAGGAGACAAGGACAAGAGAACCTGTGATGTAAGCCGATTTCATTCCTTTCCAGCAAAAAAAGCACTGCTGAATTTGATACCTATTTCTTTGGCAAGCGGAAAAGGTGCTGAAGAAGAAGAAGAAGAAGAAGAAGAAGAAGAAGAAGAAGAAGAAGAAGAAGAAGAAGAATGCAATGAAGCAATGAAGAATCCCTCCTGATTCTTCTTTCTTTAGAGTGCCTTCTCCATTCTTCTTCCTTTCAGCCATGGTTTAACATTTCTCATGACTGGTGTCATTTATGGCATCAGGCCCAGGAGTGTCTATTGCCACAGTGGCGTAGTGGCCCAGTATCAGTGGGCCATATGTTGCTGTACCCCTGCATTAAACAATGCCACAAACAAGCCCTACTCACGTGTTCAAACAATGCAGAGATTTGCTCTACCATGATGTCTCCATCCTGCATACAGCACCCATCCTGCACGAATGGATGAATGCACTTAGAAACCGCTTTCCCATTGAGGAAACACATGAAGGTTTCTGACCAGATTCAGCTGAATGTGCTTAGGAGCTCCCTTCAAACTTCCTCAGTAATGGGTAAGGGTCTCCTAGGTGGATGGGGACAGTAGACATGAGGCTTGCACACCTGACCCCACTGCCCTCTTCATGTGTGCACTTTGAAGTGGACAATAGTAGTTATATTTTATAGCTGAATACAGAAAAGAGCAGGGGCTAAATGAACCATCCATATGTAGCTATGCATATAATTTGCATGCCAGGTATTTTGTTGCCATTGAATCGTTTCTTCTTAAAATAATGTCAGTTATAAAGTGAGTGCTCTGATGTCTTTCTTCATGCTTTGAGAAGCATCTTTAATTCAGTGTAAACCCATATAAGTGGGGTGATCAGAATCTGGTCCATTCTGAGCAGAGCTCAATAAATCTTCCCTGAATTGCTCTCTTCAGAGGAATCTGGGTAGCCAGATGTTGATTGTGTACACATTGTTTTGTGTTGCTTGCATAAACATTATAATCACATATAGACAACAGCAGAGCTACAATATTTAGAAAACATTTTTCACACCTCCTTATTAAGCAAGACTATGAAAATTATGACTCATCACTGCACCATTGTTTTTGCCTGTTTTCTTGTGCTGGTTGAATAGTCATAGACAGCTGGTATTAATACAATAGGTAGCGCTTGGGGAATTAATGGGTGATGTAGAACACACCACAAAGGTATCTGTCAACTGGAACAAAAAGCACCATGATCGAAGAGGTATGTATTTGAAAATTGTGCTCAAATGAGAGTTTTTCAAGCAAAAAGACATACCTTGACTGTGATGCAAAATTAGTTTTTAACAATTGCATGAAGTATGCCAAAAAAAGTGCTTTTATTTTATTTGTGATCATGAGAGCATTTAAGCGACTGAGAGTAGGCATATACGTGCTCCTTTTCTCTTTTCTCCTATCAAAACAACACTAGAGCGCTTATGCTCCAGGGAGATTTGTATAGAATCTGACGCTTGTATCAGCACCGAAAAAAAACAACAAAATTACAGTCTGAGGTGATGCAAATGATATCCTTGGTGCATCTTCCCCAATGCTCCTGTGAGGCTCTTGACAGCTGATGGTTGAATTAAACAAAAAGACCAGTAACTTATGACTATTAGCTCAAAGCAATCATCTCTCATTATTTCAATTACATGGGTAAATGCATGCAATCATGTATCAAATCACTTTTCCCTTTTGAAGAGGTTCTTTTCAGAGTAGGATTTCTGCCAGAAAAAAATGTGCAAATATTTACACTGGTTTTTCATCCAACTGCACCTTTGTTTGGCAAAACTACCCAATGGCTACAATTCTGAGTGATATTTTGGAGTGGGGGGGGGGAGGGAGCGGCAGGGAGGGGGGAGAAGAAAAACAAAAAGGGGGAAATTGGAAACAAGTGTGCAGATATTTTTTCTCTCTCTCCCTCTCCCTCTTTCTCTCTCTCTTTTGGTACCTCATTAGCAGTCTGAGAGGGAGACACCTTCCATTACCTATTGCTATCTGACCTGTCAGGATGAAGGTGGCTCCTTCCCCTGAAATCACACTACCTGTGAATAGAACTCTGCTGGCCAATTCAAGGCTCTTTAGGCAACTGTGATTGATGACTCAGTGACTAGGAGAAAATTGCCTACAATGAATTATTCATCAAGCTATCTCTTTGCTGTTAAAGTAGCTGACAGGAAAGTTCTGACACTGCCTAAGCACAATTCACTTACAAATCAGTTACAAGGAAATATTAAAAATAGCTCCACTATAGCATACCGGCACAGTATCAAGTTGGGGCATTTTGCTGCCTACATCACTGAGAATATGATCGGTCCTTCCCGTGGAACTAATGGCAGAAAAGGCAGCGATGAGCGAAGATGAAGCAATGTCAGCCATAAAAGCCTGGAAACAATATGTTGTTTTTGATGACTTTTCACTCCGTCGAAAGGCAAACAGCTCACCGAGCATGCAGCAATAATGAAATATTTGCCCGTTCAGATCAATGCTAATTATTATTTGGGTATGCCTTGTGATTTAATGCACACAAAAATCATATATTTTTCTTTTAAAGGCAGCTCGATGGTGAAATCTCTGTTTAATAGCAGATGATAGGGAAACAGCATTTTTAAAAAATAATAATTTTTTATTAGTTTTTAATTACAGTCCAATAATAGCCTCATTATAACAATACCAATTTATAATACAATTATTAACACTGATCGTTCAAATACCGAATTATATAATTTAGATAAAGTGGGCCTCCGCATGCTAGATTTGATGGTTTGATGATTTTCTTTATTTTTGCATTCCAAAATCTTATTAATTTCAGTTACAGTCTGGTCATAATAATAATCTGTTATACAACAACTGCAATATTAATAACTTCTATTTGTGTTAACACATTAAATGATTTATAAAACTACAAATGAGGAACTCAAACTACTGGTATATTCTTGTTCTTCCTTAGCATTTCTTAGACCAACAAAGGCCGATCACAGATGCCTTTTGGCCTGATCTCAGAAGCATTGTGACTTCATGGTGAGATTTATGCTAGGTGTAGCTTGAGGACCTCAGGGTTGGTGATAGAGGTTTATAGGTGAAAATGAATAATCAGTGTGGCCACTTTCTCGAAAGGGGTGAAACTGTTGTATATAATCTGTCTCCTACTGGAATCAACAGCCAAATTCACATTGATTTTAGCACAGCTGGTTTGGACCAATTGTTACCACGATTGGGAATAATTGCATTCTCTGCTTCAGTCAAGTTTCAGAAACATCAGACAAATTCTTCTTTGAGTCAAGATCCCCATCTTTTGACAGCTGGCTCGGGTTACAGAAGTGTGGACTCGCTGGAGACCATACTCATAGAGAAGAGCTTTTAGTAGTTCAATGGTGCATATTTAGCTTAATCACTGGGTAATGTCTTCTAGCTATACAAGTTCAGCAATCAAATATTGCGGATTCCCCACCCCCACCCCCAGAAAAAGTCAGGCAGCATTATGTTCTGTCTAAGATATCTATCATTGGCTTTAGGAGTTGGCCTGAATGATTTATTGGTGTCTCTTAGCTAATTATATGATCAAGCTTGCCTGGAAATACATTCCACTGGAATATGTAGAAATTCAGCATATCAAAAATGAGTTTTGGATTGACCAAGTACAGAGGTATGTGGCTGGAGGGCTGTAAAACAAAACCATAAAAAGATTTTTGGCAAACTCATGTTGAACTCGCAAAATGTGTGTGTTGGGATGATGAGTAGATGATGGGTTGATGTCCAATAGACACGGCACAAACGTCAGTGATCCACCCATCCATTTGATTTCCCCTTTGACCGACCCTCAGGCTGTCAACAACAAATAGGAAAGCCGTAGAATGGCTTTACAGCTATCTATTTCATTTTCAGCACTAAGATATTTAGCGGCTCAAGTGTGCTTTTTTCACAATTTTTCTTTCCACAGAAAATTGGCTGAAAAGCCTGAGCTCTCCAGAATCAATAGTATTGCAAAGCCACAAATAAGCCAGCAGAAGAGACTTGAAAATCAATGAGCCCAGTGGATGGTGTCTGCTCAAGAACTCTGCTTTTATTTCCAGCCCGGCTGCTGTAACTCCACTGCCTCTAAAACAGATGCTGTTTCAACATCAACATCATGCTAACAATATCCAAAAGTAACACTGGAGTGATGCCCTTACCAGGACCAGCTGAAAAGCTACAAAAAAAGATAAAGCTTTTGAGTTTCTCAAAGCTCTTTATTGGGTTAGATGTTAAGCAAAAACAAAAATAGAAAAAGGGGGGGGGAGAAAAGAAATGCTGTTTGGCAGATGACAAAGCTGACATTATCAGATTGCAATAGTCTTAATTGGGGCTTTTTTTCAGGTGGAACTCAGTTCCAGCACCTCTGAGGTATGTGCCATTGCCATATAACAAGGGAGGTGTTTGTGGTAAGTTCCGGCACTTCTTTTTCTAGAAAAAATAGCACTGGTTTTACCAGAGAACACAGAGATGTTATTCAGATGTAAGCACATTAGGTCAAGAGTCATTTTGGACTCACAGCTGTCCATGGAGGTGCAGGTCAATTCTGTGTCCAGGGCAGCTGTCTACCAGCTCCATCTGGTACACAAGCTGAGACCCAACTGCCTGCAGACTGTCTCGCCAGCGTGGTGCATGCTCTAGTTATCTCCTGCTTGGACTACTGCATCGCACTCTCCGTGGGGCTACCTTTGAAGGTGACCCGGAAACTACAACTAATCCAGAATGTGAAACCCCTGCACAGACAGGATGAACAGAGAAGTACTTGCAGTGGTTCTTTCAGAATGATAGATCTTCCCTTCTGTGTAGATGGGCTTGTGCTCAAACATCTTCAGGAAGATCTTCAAGACTTGTTGATTTCAGCTGCACTGACTAGGGAGGAAGAGATCCCACCAATACCTTTTCACATTGGAATAATACATGGAGGGTCCATAGTTCTGCTTGCAGAAGGTCCTAGAATCAATCCTGGAATGTCAAGACCCATGAATCTCAAAGGAACCCAGGTAGCAGGACTGGGTAAGACACCTGGGAAACCAGGGAGCAGGCCCCCCCCGAGATACTTTGGTGCCTGAGGCAAGTCACAAAATGGCACACACCGTACCAGGAACGGGGGGTGGGGGTGGGAGAGAGAGAGAGATAAAGATCTACACCAGGATCCCTGTGGATCCTGCCACCCAAAGCAATCACCTCACCTTGCCTCATGGGTGAGCTGGCCAGAATAGACATTGCTGAGACAGATGGGCCAGTGTTCCAGCTTAATATGCTAGCTTTTCAGGGCCAGACGTTTTACTGCCTGGACAGAATGATACCTCTAACTCTCTCCATATCAGATGCAGTCAGACTGGCAACTGAGTCTTGTTGATAGGATAGCCCCCTCCACTGCCGGCTGGCATAGAGGTTCAGGATAAGTTACATAGCACAGACACCTCCCTACTACTAAGCACCCACTCATTTCCTGCTCAAACAAATCACGAGCACATGTGATGCCTGCTACAGGGCACGACCTGGGCCAGATGCCTCTTTGACTGCTCTCTCAGTCAATGGCTTTTCCCAGCACAGGTGCTGTCTTTGATGTCCTGGGGGGAGATAGCTCAGTCATATTGCCAAGAAGTCCAGGCCAGTAACAATAATCATGCATCCCCATTGTCAGGACACTAGCTTAAGAAGATGGGGATGTTTGAGTAGTTTGTGGTGAAGGCTCTGGAAGCACAGGTCATTGAGGCAGCCACCCCACACTGTCCAGTGGTGGGGCTATTAATATTAATATTTTAATAACACATTGGTTTGTAAACTAAGGGTGCAATCCAACCCCCAATCTGCAGCCCAGTCCATCAGTGTGGAGCTCATCATTTCACGCCCCAAAAATGCAACCAAGCATCTAGGTGCCAGTCTTCCCACCCTAAGAGCTGCTTCTTCTTGAGATGGGCATTTCCCTTATCAGAATAGAATGGCAGCTGACCCTTGCAGAGAACCACTGCTGTCCTAATGTTCAAGCTGGATGCTTCCTTGGTTATCCTTGGAGCCAGCTTCATTGAATAAGCAGTCCCCAGAACCCATCTAAGTATATGTGCCCCGCTCCACAAGGCACACTCTTCCATTGTCTCTTGAGAAAAACAGATGCCAACAAGATGTTCCCTGGGATATAGGCTTTCATCACAAGTCTCCTTACTGATGGCAGGAACAGGCATAAATGTGATAGGCATGCAACTGAACATCTAAGCGCAGGTGCTTCCTTGCAGTGCATTGCTTTCAATCTCTCACACGCTTGGTCATATGCTCCGTTGTATTTCTCCATGCATGTTGAGTAGACCCACCCCTTGCATCACTCTGGGGAGCATTTGGATGTACATCCAATTTATTTGTGCTCCTGACCTGACCAAGGAGAGCTGCACATGGAAGCAGCTTCTTGTGTGGATCACCTTAACCACATCATCGTTAGGAAGCATGGATGTGGGGCAAAAAAGGTAGGTAGTGAAACAAAAAGAATTCTGTTGTGCTGACTCCTTTCTCCCCTCTCTCAATATTTCCCCTCCAATAGGTCTTCATAGGTCGAAGAGCAATGTCATATTTTTAAAACACACACACACACACACACACGTTATTTTCCATTTTTAATTTTTCCCCCAGCTTATTCCTCCTTTCTTTTTAACACCTTGTATCATCATCATCAACAACAACAACAACAACACAGCAAGAACAGGATGGGAGCAAGATGCACAAACCACATTTTCTTATTGCAGGTCTAGACTTGTAAATAAATAATTTCTTTGTACTCAAATGCTTCTTTCCATCTCTCTCTCTCTCCCCCCCCCCTTTTTAATTGTCAGCAATTGTGATTTGCTGGCTCGGTTATAATGAAATATGGTGTCCTCTCTCCGCCCCCCTCCCGGCAGCCTTCTCCTTTCTGCCATGCCATGGAATGTTGCATGTATTTCATAATCTTCCTATTTTGAACCCAAATAATTAACTCATTTTCTGTTCTGATATCTCAAACCATCTGCTGCTAAATGTAACAAGAGCACTTGTGGTTAGGCTGAGGAGAGAATGCAAATAAAAAGGACAACTTGCTTTGAAAACAATGAAAAAAGATGAGGAGTTTTTTTGTTTTAAGGAAGGATGCAGATACTGCAACAAAAGAGTATATATTTAATAGCCACTTTGCCCTTTTGTACAATGTAAAACATCACTAGTCATAGTATTTTCTTTACTGTTAATTCCTGTGAATCTCTTCCCCCTAGCAGTAATTTTTCATTACACTTGTACAATGCTACAACCTTGCTAGCTAACTCTTTATCTTGGTTTTATATATCACCATTAAAATAGTCCAAAACGTTGGTGAATACATTATACTGTACATGTGAGTATTCGTTTATAAAATCTCAGAAAGGGTTTTTATTTTTTCTAAGGAGATTCTTGTGGCTGCAAGGCTTTCACAATAAGCAAAGATTCTTTCTTTGATCTTGCATTTTAACATCTGATTAATTAGTAGCTGGGGAGGACTTGTGCTATTTTGAGACACCATTGTCCTATAAGTAACCCCACATTGGTACAATTCGCTAAAATAGCAGCGCAATTAGCACTGTACTTATTGTAACACATTTGTGCAAAATGTTCGTAAAATCTGGAAGTTGATTGTAGCTGTGAAAAACCTTCCTACTATTCAGTACCTCCCAAAGTAAGCGATTCACAGGACAATTAACCTTCACTTACAAAACTGCAGATCTGAAAATAAATATGCTGGAGAAAGCAGAAGACTGACAACATGGTTAATGCAAATTAATGGAATGATAAACCTTAAAACACACACACACACATACTAGGGCAGGACCTCCTTTATGCTTAGCATTGATTTATGTTACTCTTTGTAGCCTGATTATTCATGTTTAACCTTTATTTTTGCTGGGGAAGAGTTTGTCCTTAAAGATGTATTTTGCTAAGTTTCTTTTCATGTCAGCCCCCTTCTGAAACTGCAAAGCAAATACAATTTTGAAAATCCCTGATTGACAGCTCGAGAACACTAATGGAATCCATTTCACAATTATATTTGCTCTATGCTATCCCCCCTTTATTATTATTATTTTCAAAGAAAGACAGAAGGAAAGATAGAGCAGAACTGGCATCTCCCAGTGTCTATGTGCTATAGACAGATTTTTAACAAGAGCAAATTCAAGTACAGCTTTCAAACCAGTCAAACCCAAGAGACAAGGAGGAGGGCAACCCTTCCTTGGCCGTTCTTCTTCTTGCATTAGCTTTTGCTACTCAGGCTCCATTGACCTGTCAGAGACATCAGAGTGATTGACTGCCCTGGCAGATGTGCCGCTGTAACAGGTAACTTGATCATCCAGCCCCATCTGTCTCTCAGTCCTCTTCAATTCACACTTTGGGGGGAAATAGAGTTTGGAGGAGGAAATTCTTTGTTATGATTTTTTAAAAAATAAAAAAGGATGTAGGCTATTTGTATCTCTCTCACACACAAAAGCTTAAATTGGCAAAATCTAGGTGGATGTACAGGAGTTGAGTTTCAAATTTCCAACTGGGAGGCAAATGTGGCATTTTGGTAGCAGTATTTAAAACGGTTTAACAAGACTCTGGGAATTGCAAACAAAACTGGATGGCAGGAGCACAGGCTAAAATTAAGGCAGTTTTTAAGAACCACCCATGGTAAGAATAGAAGGATGTTTGAAAGATAACAGTTTCAATGTGAGCGAGACAGATGGGCTGTTTAACTGTGCTCACTGAGAGGAGGGGAACTGATTCAGTCAGAGGATTTTCACGTCTTCTCTTCAGTGCCCACAGCCTGGCAAATGTTGTGACATCATTAAGCTGAACTGCTGATTTTCGATGGGTCTTGAACAAGAACGGGCAGGGGTAACTCAAGCTTCATGCTGAAATGCAGTTAACTAATTTACTAGTGTCACTATTTCCGATAATTACTTTTCGCCAAAATATTTTGCTGTGCTTGTGTGCAGAGGATTTCATTCTACAAGTCAACACCCCAAGTGTTGTAGCCTCACAGGATCCATCAACAGCTTCTATTAAGAGAGAATATAATCTTGGTGAGAGCGGTGGCTAACACTTCCTTTCTGTTTCTTAGTAAAGTCTACTGCGTCGACTCCCTAGCAAAGAATGTGCATTGGCAGGGCTGACACAGTTCACAATATAAGGAGAAATAACATACTGAAGCAAGCAAAACAAGGTAAAATGAATGACAACTGACAAAAAAGTAAGTGTGCTACTTTTTTCTCTCTCCCAACAAGAGGAATAAAAATATGGTAAGTGTGTACATAAGAATGACACTCACCGGATATGAATGGATAAATATTGGGGGAGCCGGAATAGTAGGAATGTGGTGGGGGGAAAATACCTCCCTTAAGAGTTAAACCTATTCAATGAATTTTTAAGGATAAAAAAAAAATTCCAAAGGCTGAAATAGCCTCAGGAGACTGAAGTCAAGTTTTAACCAACCAACTGCATTGAGTTCAGATGGACTTACCCCATAATAACTCAGCACTGGATTGCAGAGTTCGGTTGCCACCCTAGGTACACTTACTTGAGGGAAAGCCACACTAAATGTAATGGGACAGACATCTGACTCATAGAACTGTGCTATTAATCTGTTTTAATTCAGGCATATAACAGGCTTCAGAGATAATTTTTTTGATTAGTGCATTGGAAATAAGCATCTCAGTTTCGTTGTAAATCTGAGCCGGTATGGCAATTCTCTTGACCCAGAATGGAAATTAAGACTGATCAAGGTGGTAGGAGATGGTTAATTAGTTAGTAGATTTATATGCCAGCTTTTGCCATCAGGAAACTCAAAGCAGTGTACTCGGGATTCCCAGGTGATCTCCCATCCAGGTACTGACTTACTTAGCTACAGAAAGGTATCTGCATCGTGTGCCAAGAGTCTTTGAAAGACTTAAATCTGGCCAATCCTAGCGTACCTATGGCAGATGGGTCTTTGTGGTATCACTATGTGGATGATACATAGGATTTCAGACAAGTTTTGTTTTGTGCAGTGTAGCTGGTGGATGATGACTTCTTCAACTATGATGTAACAAGAACCCAATGGAACTTGATTAGGTGAAAAAAGCCTGTTCCACAACCCAAGATGAGTATCCAACATGGTTCCCTCCAGGTGTTATTGGACTACAACTCCCATCACCCCTGACCATTGGCAATGCTGACCTGGCGGATGGGAGTTGGACTTCAGCAACATCTGGAGGCCACTGCACTACCAACCCCCCATATACAAACACCTAGTTTGTTAAAACCATAATTACAATTAGGAATGCTTTTATAGAAATAAGTAAGATAGAGATCCTTAGATGGCTTGGTGAAAAAGAAAGGTATTCAGATGATGTTGAAATATCACAAGAGTGGGTGCCAGCTGAACCTCTGGGTGTGTGTTTTCTACATTCATGGTGCCATCACTAAGAAGGTCCTCCAGTAAGTCATAAATTTCCTATCCTCTCTCAGTGGTGATATTGCCAGGAGGCTGCTTCAGTCAATCTTAAAGCCAATGCAGAACAGTGTGAGTAGAGTTAGTTCTTCAGGTAACCACGTCCTGAGCTATTCAGCAACTTGAATTGAGGTCAGTGACAAATAGGCAGACAGGGCAGATCTTCAAGGAACAATGTTTTAAGAGGGGATTTTTTATCCCAATCTGCATCTGTGTTAGACTTGGCATAATTTTTTATATATGTTGATGCTTTATTGTTAAATTGCTTTGGGGTGATTTATGGGAAGCAACTGATAAAGAAATGAAATGAGTGAGTGAGTGAGTGAGTGAGTGAGTATATATACATGACATTATGTGTTCTCATGCAGTTTGGTTCACTAAAACTCTGGCCACTGCATTTTCCACTCACTGCAGTCTCTGGACCATCTTCAAGGGCAGCCCCACACAGAGCAAATTACAATAGTCCAAACAATTTCCTGCTATTCCCTAACTGAAAACTTCATAAGAACTAAGGGAACCAAATGTTGCCTGACACTCTCCTGAATGTAATATGAGGAAAACCGATGTTAAGAGTTTATGATGTGACCATGTACGTAGAGAGCAATCACCGTATATGATCAATTTCTTCCACTCTATAGACAACATACAAAGAACGTTGCCAGAGACTGAAATAATTATAGAAAGTAGCCCAATCCCAAGCTTTGTCAGCAAATTTATCAATAGCACGAGCCCTTCTCCTTGATTTATGCCAATGTGTTTGGGTGCTGCACTAACCATGCCTTCACATGTTACTGTGTCCTGTTCTGATTTTGCAGGACATCCAAAAGCCACATGGAAGGATGAAAGCAACGCAGATGCAAACCAGGGAAGCATGTTATTCAGTTCCATACATTCCCTCCCGTCCCTCCATCTCCTTTCAATGCCATACTACATTTAAGCTGCTTGATTATCTCTCAAAGTGCCCCCCTCCCTGCCAATCAAAGTGAAAACGCAGCCAATTTGAAAAATGACCTAAAAGAGGATCTTTGAATCTGAGCATACCATAAGTAGGTGGCAACCCAATTTCCACCTGCCATTTCAGTGCTGGAAATGGGGGTGGCGAGAGAGAAGTGCAGCTCAGTAGGAAAGAACATGCTCTGCATGCAGAGCCTCCAAGGTTCAGTCAGTCCACGGCATCTCCAGTTAAAAGGGGCAGGTGGGCAGGAATCAAAAACAAAAACACTGCATGAGGCCTTGGTGAGTTGCCGCAGCTCAGAGAAGACAATACTGGATGAGACTGACAAATAACCTGACCCACTGTAAGGCAACTTCCAATGTACTACATTGCACAGTCAGCAAAAATAAAAAATAAATAAATGGCATAACAGAAATAATGGGAACAGTCTTGTTTATCTTCTTGCAAAGCTGTTTCAGTGGGGTTTTTTCTGCAGTCAAATGGTGTATACATTTTAGGAAATAAATAATAAAACTCTTGAATACCATTGTTCAGCATTACTAATGCCATATTTCCACAGTAAGAGCCAAACTAGATGAGACAGCATTCATGGGATGGCTTTTTAAGAGTAAGTGGGCACACACACACACACACACACTCCGGATTCGGATTTTGTCATGAGGGCAGAGGGGTGTTAACTGCTACATTCCCAATCTGGATCAAGCCCTACACCTGTTATTTGCATTGGAAAAAAAGCTCTCATTTACACCAATGGAAGTTTTCATTCCAATTCAAATAGCAGGCATGGGGAGCCTAATATGGAACAAGCTTCCCCCCCACCTGCTATTTTCTTTTTTCTTTTTTAAAGGCCATTTACACAATTGCTAACTGCATGAATGGCATCTTGTCTCGTTTGGCCTAAGCATTTTTTCCTTTCAAGATTGCATTTAATTAAAAAGATTGCTCGAGATAGTATCAAATAGACAGGAGAAGCTAAGGTGTGTGTGTGTTTTAAGATTCAGAGCTCACAAAAGACCAACACAATCCACAGATTCCGAAGTATTATTCACAGCATGAAACTTAATTATATTGCCTCCTCAGTTTACACAAAACATCCTAAAATCCACTGCATAAATTTGTAAAATCTTCATCTGGTTTAGGGAACGTGACTAGATAAAAGGACTGATAAGAGCACAATTTAACTTAAAATATCAAGTTGGTGATCCCATTTCACAATGAGCAACAACACAGCCCTGCACCACTCTGAAATGAATTTCGATTTCTGTCTGAATTGTACTACAGCACTGCAGTCCTAATCAGATTCTTCATTTGTTCTTAGATCTCAATCTTGAAATGAGAGCTAGTTGGCTATTACGAGCACTTTGAAAGAGCATTACTATCCTTACTCACCTTTACATCAGCCCTAATGGAGAAATGATCTGAATCCAGGTTCTGTAAGGTCGCTGAACCTCCATGTCTTGCTCATAACATCACCAGTGTTCTCCCAGCACACAGTGAAGTCAGTAGACAACTTGATTTGTGCCAAAAGAGAAATAAGATGCATGCTTTTTCTTTCTGAAGAGTAGTTTCAAAATACAACAAAGTGCCATTAAAATGCACATACACTAAGGTTATTTAATGGTTTAGCATGCTTTTGAATCAATTTTGTTTTTAGTTTTTGCCCACATTGAACATTTACAATAACATAAAAAACAACGATATATATATATATATATAGAGAGAGAGAGAGAGAGAGAGAGAGAGAGAGAGAGAGTCCAGTAGCACCTTAGAGACCAGCTAAGTTTGTTCTTGGTATAAGCTTTCGTGTGCATGCACACTTCTTCAGATACACATAAAAAACAACAAAAAATCTCCAAGCTCAGGAAATACTGCAGATGTCAGGCTGATAGATTAACAATGAGAATATAGCATTTCTTGGGCAATAAATCTGAAAGGAGAAAAAATGCCCGATTCTATGGCTCCATTCTGCCAGTGGTAGAGTTCATGAGATTTGGTGAAATTGTCACAGCACTAGCACCCTAGAATAACTGACATGCTGACATGCTTTCCCAGGCTTGGACTTCTGCTGTTACTGTGACATAAAAGAAAGGGTATCAAGGCAAGGGTATCAAGATGCTGTGATCAGAGGTATGAAAGATGACCACCAATTGTACTGTTCCATGGCATCCATGTGCTCCATTGGCTCAAAGCAGAGGTGGTTTTAGAGTAGACTGGTCAGTGCAGCCAAACTGGGTGTCGTGCTACAGGGGGCACCACAACAGTGCTGTAGAGCAGAGCATGAGAGGCAGCAGGGATGCCGAATTTTAGCATCGCAGAGGGCGCTGCTGAAATTTGAGAACCCCAAGTCTGCCACTGCTCAAAGAGCACCAGACTTGGTGTAGGGTTATACAGTAGTGAGGCCTAGGAGCTCAGCTCTCTTACGATTTCCTGACATCATCATCATCATCATCATTTATACTCCGCCCATCTGGCTGGGTTTATTTCTGTTTTATCGCACAATCCTGTACAGTGCAATCCTATAATCTGTAGCATGCCCCGTTTTATTAATTGAATTCAGCTGTAGTTCTGCTGTCACAAACTTTGTTTTATGGTGGCATGTTTGTTTGTTTGTTTGTTTGTTTAAATAGTAAGTTCAGAATTACCCATGGCAACTATTAGACCGGCTTGGTATCCTTCATTATATTAAGCAGACCTGGGCCTAGATTAGTTTAATGCATTTGGAGTTGTGCTGTCTTCAGTGAAATCCTTATTTGCTCATGATTTATTTCCTCCCCACATAAAATAAAACAACAACAACTGTATGCTGCTCAGAAAAATTTAAGAAGACTACTCGTCTGACATAAAAGCAATAAAGTACAACAGTCAGTAGCATTTCATTAACTAGAGAAAATGAGATTTATTTATTTATTTATTAAAAAATATGAAATTCTATATCACAAATAAAACTGAGCAGTCTACAAAGCAGAAAAATTAAGAGATAGAGTCCAGGAAAGCTTAGGTAAACATATAAGGAAGTAGTCAATGTTGCTATTCCACTTTTGCTTGAACAGCTGAACCTCCCCTTCCTCTCCTCTCCCCTGACTTTCACTGATCACCCACAAAATCTGCTCCACAGGGTTGAGATACCCCTCCCCAGAGCAGATTGTGGGCATTCCCAGGGGCAGGAGAGGGAGAGGAGGCCCCATTGCATGGATGCAGCTCCACTTGCACAGTACTGGATGCAACCCATACATTTCCAAGAGGTGTTCAAAGGTTATTGCTGTTTCCACCTCATGAATTACCCAACGGAGGGCATTCCATAGGTCACTGCTATCGTGAAGGTGATGCACTTCCCCATTGACACCAAAAGTCAACCCACCGATTGTGGAACTATGCTTCCGATACAATCATTATGCGAAGTGGTCAATCCTATATCTATGTCCTTTTGTCCCGTCAAGAGATAATAATGCTTCCCTTTTGTCATTCAAGTGTGTTTGGCGTTTCCATAAATTGATTTGGGTTTCCGTAAAGTAATTACGGGTTTTCAGGCCTAAAAGTGTACCCACTGAACTTTTCTTCTGAGAATACTTATATCCTATTCCAATTAGGTCTGTGCTAAACTCATTGGTAACAACTCTGGTATCCCCCCCCCCCGCCTTCCCTTTGCACGTGACAGGTTAAGCTGTGTGCCAATCAGGATACTGATCCAATTATAATGGGAGTGCTATCTTCCTCTCACCACACAAAAGTTTCTTCTTTTCTACATTTCACACAGAGAACAGTTATTCCATGCCCTTTGCACATGACTCACTATGGCAGTTGCTATGTTTGATGAAAACTTCTGTAATATATGACTGCCCATTACAGAAATATTTACTCCACCTCTTAGAAGCATCTGTACAGAACTCCCCCCCTAGCATATTAGCCTGTGTAGGGAAGGGAAGAACTAAACTGCAACTTCAAGGTTTGAGTAGGCTGGGAAATACTGATTGGTGCAAGGCTAGCAAGACAGCTTCATAGTGCAGCCCTTTTGATATCTACCCAGAAATAAGCTCCACTGAGTTCAATAGGGCTTACTCCTAGTTCATGATACAGTGGTACCTCGGGTTAAGTACTTAATTCGTTCTGGAGGTCTGTTCTTAACCTGAAATTGTTCTTAACCTGAAGCACCACTTTAGCTAATGGGGCCTCCTCCTGCCGCCGCGCCGCCACCATGCGCTTTCTGTTCTCATCCTGAAGCAAAGTTCTTAACCCGAGGTACTATTCTGGGTTAGCAGAGTCTGTAACCTGAAGCGTCTGTAACCTGAAGTGTATGTAACCTGAGGTACCACTGTACAGAAGTGCTGCCAAAAAGTTGAGCAATTGGTCCCTTAGACTTTACTTTCCCCTCCTCCTCTGTCTCTTTCTCATAACTCCTATGCCAAAACAAATGCTAAAAAAACCACCTTATCCATTCTCACCATTTTAAATGCTTACTTTTAAAAGTACTATGGGTGGCAGGCTGCTCCTTTCCCGCCCCCAGTTCTAACTGCTGCTATAGCATCTTTAGGTGTGAGGTAGATAAATCTAGGGTGATGCACTTAGCAAGTATGAAGTTACAACTCTAAAACCAATTTCAAAACACTTTCTGCGGGGTGGGGGAATATCACTTATGCTGCAATAAAGTTGCACTTCATTTACATGGTTTTTCATGCATTTTGCATCTTCAGCCATATATGGTGAGGATGGACAAACCTGTCATGTTCAGTTCCTTATTTCCCCTCTCTTAACTACAGCTCCCCACATTTCGACATCCATTTGTGATGCTTATTTATTTTCTTTTTTTATATAAAAAAGAGCACCACAAAAGTTTGGCAACATTTAAGTGTGCCCCTCTCCTAATATATGCATTGTTTTGTGCAATTTCCCTTAAAAGACACAATATTATGAACCATCTCATGTAGTACACATGTCCCCCCCTAATCTATGCATTTCAATGCACACTTTCCCCTAATATAAGCATTTGTGCATACATTTTCTTTTTAAATTGCAGAGCTGCATCACAAAATTCACAGGAGCATGAATTTTGAAGGATAGCTGTGTTTTGGTTTACATAGTGTTTCAGGAATTGCAAGTTTAGTACTGGATTACCACATTTCTCCTTCTTCCCTGTGTAATGTTCCCACTTTTCCCATGCTGAGGCGGTAACTGAGAACTATGTGCAAGGGACACATGCCAGTACCAGGACCGCATGGCCAGTCCCACAGCAATGGCACAGGAGTATGCCCTAGCCTTTCCTGCAGCACACCATTGCACTGCTTATGTGAGCAACACCCTCTGTGGACTCCTTGTGGGCTGCTGTATTGGTTCTACAGGAACCGCAAAGTCTGGCTCAAATATCTGCTGGTTGTTCCAAAAACGTGGGAATCACCTGCAAAGCAAAAAAGACACATCCAATGTTTTCCTTCTACCTGCAAGGTAAAAAAGGACCCCTGACCATTAGGTCCAGTCGTGGCTGACTCTGGGATTGCAGCACTCATCTCGCTTTACTGGCCGAGGGAGCCGGCGTACAACTTCCAGGTCATGTGGCCAGCATGACTAAGCCGCTTCTGGCGAACCAGAGCAGCGCACGGAAACGCTGTTTACCTTCCCGCCAGAGCGGTACCTATTTATCTACTTGCACTTTGACATGGGTAGGTGCTCCCTTTTGGGCCATTGAAGCAAGGGGCAGAGCTCAGTATAAGAGCATTGGCTGATGGGCTAACCTTCATCTCTAGTTAGGAACCACACCTGAGACTTTGGAGAGCTGCTGTCAGTAGAACATACTGTGCTAGGATGAATGACAGTCTGATTCAGTATTTATCAGCTTTATATATTTCCCCCCAGGATCTGGACTGAGTTTCTACCATGTTGATATAAGCCCCTGCTATTGCAGCTGCTGTTAAAACTGATATATGGGCTCAAATATTTTGCATTTGTAACCATATGTAACATGAGCACGTGCTTGCATATACAGATATACCAAGCAAAGCTAGTCCATGAAATATTCTGTTTGGGTTTTCCTTCCCAGACTTTTCTCGAGAACTGGCATAGCACTTGTGGCCATGCAGTAGGTTCCAGACAAACAGAATTTTGAGAACTAGAATGTACTGCTGTTTAAGTGGCTCAGAGGGCATATCCTCCTGATAGGATGAAATGCATTTGAACAGGGAGAGAACTAATTCCATGTCAGCCTGGGGTAGAGGTGGTAATGGAACCTTACTGCCCACAATTCTCTCCCCCCCACCCCTTATACTTTCTCAAAGTCTCCCTTTGAATGACGCTTTCACTGTGCTCTGTTGGCATTCCTGAGCCTTGTTTGCCTGTGTTTTCTAAAATGTCTCTACAAGGTTGTGTGCATTTCAACTCTGCCCTTGTAATATTATTTCCAACTAATTATACCAATAGAAAAAGCTGAGTGCAAATATGATTTTAGCAGTTTATAATAAGAAAAGTGCTTTGTGCATATATTAAGATCAAGCTCTGTTCGCTCAGTTATTATTAGCAAGCACTCCACCTACTGGCTCAAAATATGCCAAGCAAGCAATAAAGCGGGGAAAGATTTCAGAGATTCCCCCCACCCACCCACGAATACAGAAAGATTTATTGCCAGTATGGGACCCAAGCCTTTAAATGTTTGTACACTTACGTTTCCAAATCAGGGTGTTTTTATGTCTTTAGTTTCCTATTCCAGATCATTAAAACGAGTCCTTATATTTATTTTTCACAGATTACTATCCTAAATATGATGTTTTCCAACCTTTTGTATGAGTGTGGGCAAAGGGGGTGGGTGGGTTATAATCTAGATCCAGTCAAATGAATGGGAGTTTTGACAATTATTTCTGGGGGATATGGATTGCAATCAAAGCTGGCTCAATCTCTACAAAAAGAAAAGCAGAAGACATGTTATCTCTTTACTTGATAGTCACAGCTTTGTCCCTGTATTTTATCAGATGTGGCATTATAGTTTCAATGACGCAGTTTATAAAATTGGTAAGATACAATGTCAGCAAAAATAAATTAACACTGAAATCCTATACATGTCCTGAGTAAAGCCCAGTTGAGTTCAGTGTTACTTACTCCTGGGTAAGTATACATAGGATTGCAGGTTCTGATCAGGAAAATAAAAATATATGTAAATTCATATGAGTGGAAGGAGGGTTAGATGAGACCTTTTCTGTCATCTTTGTGGTCTTTTATATCAATGTGGGACAATATAACTCTACTATAATTCACATTGCAATTTATAGCTTGCTCCATTTAATACATTTGCATCTTCTATGATGCACACATTGAAGTATGCCCAATATCCCAATCAGGTAGTGACCAGATCCAGTTCCTTTTAGCAGCAGCAATGTGGCTCTTATTAATATGCCCTTAGACCTTATCGTGGGCAAATGGTGTAATTATGCTGACTTGTAGTTCATAGCCATATGAGAGCTGGTGTGGTGTGGGGACTACACCACAAATCTTTGTGGATATTCAAATCTTCCTGACTATAAAGCTAACTAGTTGGCCTTGGACAAGTCACTTATCTTCCAGCCTACCTAACTAAGCTCTTGTCAAGCTAAAATGCTGCTCTGACCTCCTGCAGTGGAGGCCAGGACAGAGATACAGTGGTACCTTGGGTTACAGACACTTCAGGTTACAGACTCCGCTAACCCAGAAATAGTACCTCGGGTTAAGAACTTTGCTTCAGGATGAGAACAGAAATCGTGCAGCGGCAGTGGGGCGGTGGTGGGAGGCCCCATTAGCTAAGGTGATACCTCAGGTTAAGAACAGTTTCAGGTTAAGAACGGACCTCCAGAACGAATTAAGTTCTTAACCCGAGGTACCGCTGTAACAACATATAAATTTTAAATAACTCTAGGCTCTTAGGGGAAGTGTGGTGGTTCAACAATATGTTCTGAAGGATGCAACAACCTTCCTGAAGCTATGATGGGAACCCTATGAATGTCACCTTGAGTTCCATAGAAGGCAGGTGATATATAGATATAATATGTACATAGGATTAAAAACAAACAAACTGTTGTTGACGATGTTTCAAGATTATTTAATATGGCATGAGTTTTCATAGGCAGTGGACTGACCAGGTGGTGGGATCATAGTGACTGACACAGTTGGCGCATACATGGGAAATGATGGCACATTGTGTTGAAACACTTGTTGTGTCCCCTGGGCCTTAATCCCTGAAGGCAGGGTATGCAAGCTTGTGTGCTACATCTAAGAGCATAAGCCTATCAGAAGAGCCTACTGAATCAGGCCATAGGCCCATGTAGTCGCCATCTTCTCCTTCTCCTTCTCCTTCTCCTTCTTCTTCTTCTTCTTCTTCTGCGATCACTTGTAGCTGAGTAAGATTGTCTTCCATGAAAATGCTCTTAACGGTGTGTCTGGGACTGTGGAGGCCAATTCTGGATCCACACGTCCTTCCACACTGGGGACATAGGTTTGCGGGCGGGAGTTGATCATGGTGAGAGTTTGTCAAATGTGCCTTCTTCTTACCTCGTTTCCCCCTGTTGTCCTGAGTTCAAGTGTCTTCAAAGTCCAAAGTCCATGACACCTTTGGTAAAGGCTGTTCTCCAACTGGAGCACTCACAGGCCAGTGTTTCCCAATTGTTGGTGCTTATACTACATTTTTTTAAGATTTGCCATGAGAGAGTCTTTAAACCTCTTTTACCGACTACCAGCATTACACTTTCCATTTTTAAGACAACAATAAGGCATCCAAAGGACTAGTCCAGCAAAGTTGATGTTGAAGAACAATGACACTGTTTTCACAGTGACCAACCAGATGCAACATGTGATTGCTGATGGCAGTGTGGCCTAGCTCCTAAGTGTGTGGAAGGACCACTTTGAAATACTTTCCAATCAGCAACTGCTTGTGTATTGTATTTGCATGCCCAGGCAGAGATCCCCCGACCCCCCTGGAGGAAGAGGAAGGGGAAATGGCCTCTACAGCTATGCTGGCTGCTGATGAGCTGCCTCCACCAAGCGCTATTGAGAACTTTGCCATCATAGTAGCCGGGCCTGAAGGGAATTGTAGTCTGGAGGGCACTTGCTTGGGAAAGTCTGGGGTAACAAATTGGCAGGGAAGATTTTCTCTCAGTCCTGCCAGGACATGTCACAGAGTAGCAACAGGGACAATGCAATGTGGTGTGTCAACAAATATGTATACTCTTCTATCAAAAAGAGTGAGGAGCATTGCCTTGCTTATTAAAGGTGTTGTTGTTAAAAACAGAGCTACAACAAAATGCTACACATTGCAATGTTAGAAGTATGCATAATCACAAACCGCATCAGATTTTTAACACAGGACACAAAAAAAGAGTCATTCACTAACATATTTATTTCACAATTAGAGAAACAACTGAAGAATTTAAGAACACAACTAGATAACAAAATTTACCTGACCTTTCAAAGCTCAACAAAACAAGACAGAAGGTCTCCCTGATAGGGTGTATCATCTATATGTTCGGAGGCAGTGCTGCCCATATGTTCTATAAAACTGTTGCATCTCAACGTTATAATAATATGCAATAAGGTGCCAGAACCAATTATTAAATATCATATGATCCAACAGAGAGGCAGTAAAAATATACAGGGTCAGCTTTACTGGCTTCAGTTCTCATGATGCATACACAATGCTTAGGATTACAGCATAATATCAGGTTAGGGCTGAAGACTTCCTTATGCTTCCAGTTTTGCTCACAGATGACTATCAGAAAATCAAATGCAAATGACATGTTTTTCATTTAGGACAAAGAGTGGATAGTTCCTGCCTTTATAGATGTCTGGGAGAAGAAGCTATGTTATTGTATGGTCTAGTTACTATGCATTGTACTGGGCTCTGGTACAATGTAAGGCCATAGTTTAAATAACACCCCCCAAAAAATGGCAGCCCAAATTTATTTTTCAAGTCAGGGAGGGTGTGTGGAAGTAGTATGTGATTAGCTCACTTGGAACGATAGCATCATAGCCAAATAGCTGCCCAAGGTGTGGAAAAAGAAGACACTTAGGGCTATGTGTAAACAGTCATAATTTATTTACTGTGACATCTCTTACACATGAGTGAGTGAATGTTTTAAAGACCAGTTCCTATCTCTTAGCCAAGGTCAACTGTTTGATGCTGACCTGGGTGCTTCTTTACCTCATGAAATCTAGCAGAGGAGTTTGAGGTGTCCCAGCGACAGTGTCATTGGATCATTTCTCTCGACGTGTATTATATTTAAAGCCAGCGCACAAATTGATATGGGAGTTTGGGAAGAGCTTGGTTGCCTGAGGAGGGGTAATCATGAATCCCCTTCCAAAAACCATGCATATAAAGGGAACAAGGCTTTGCTTCTGGATGCCTCGAAGGGGAACTGGTCCCCGCCTAGGCTGCTGTGAAAGGTGCAGATGCAATTGCTGTAGGAAATAAAAGTATTTTTTTGCCCTCAGTTATTGGAGCATTGCTAGCATGTTTGTCTATGTATGTTTACAGCACCTGTCAGCCGATACATGAGAAACAAGAAGAGTAATGTAAACTGATCCCCCAGCTTTTCCTGAATATTTAATGTAGTCTGCTGGAAAGAAAAGCACAAACATTCTACTTTTCCAATTGCTTGTCTTCCTTGCCCTCTTCTAATTTTCTCCTGGGAGAGATGGGTTTCGAACGTGGTCACTGCAAGTGCCCATTTGACTTCCAGCTCTTGACTTCCCTGCCTCGGCTTTCCTCTCTGTCTCCTCAAACTGGATTTGCTTCCATTTCAGCCACCTCAGAGCAGACTTGTGTGTATATATATTTTCAGGGCAATTGGATTGTCTCTATAGATTTTTCTTCAAATCACTTTTCAGATCATGATCAGAAATATGTAAACTGTTGTGTTGTTCCATCAGGCAAGCAATGGAACACATACCTCAAGTGGAGATCACCCAGCCCTATAAAGTGATCTTTAAATGAGACAACTAGGGTATAAGTAGATTAAAGTGGCCAATAATGGAGAAACAAGTGCCCATTCCAAGAGCAATTGTAAGAAATTTAAGCCTCAGGAAGTTGCATTATACATTTTATTAAATTGAGGGTATATTCACACTTCTTGTGGGTTGAAATTCGAACCAGTATTTTCTGTCTTTGGTTACCTTACTTTAAGATTCCTTAATGGGCAGAAGATGTAATGCATAATATCATATGGCATTCTTCTTAAGTTTTCAAGTTAGCATCTCCAAAGTTGTAATTTCATTTAAATTGACAAATGTGCCACAAACAGCTGTTCTTTCATATAAAACAGTATCTGACCTGAAATGATTGTGTGGAGTCCCTAGGACTCCTGCAACATCCTGATCCTCTGTCACTTTAACCTTATTTGCAAGAGAAAGCATCTAATTTTAAGCAGCACTACCATTTAGCGCTATGTAAAATGCCGGCTTTCAAAAACAGATTCAACTTGTATTTATATCTTCGTCCTGCTGCTTTTCCAATAATCAGGAGAAAGAGAAATGGGATTGAGCGTCCTATTCACGCATGCACAAAAAGAATTGATGCCTACTCAAGTTCTTCATAAAAGGCCATCAAAAATATTATAACCATCTCATAAAAATAGTCTTATCAGCGCCTTACAGGAGGGGAAAGTGTGTGTGTGTGTGTGTGTGTGTGTGTGTAGGGGAAGAGAAAGCAACATGGGGAAACGGCTTTCAAACCTCCATGTGGCAAAGCCTGCTGAGTTTTAGGTACCATCTACTTTGGCAGCAGCTGCTTTGCGGGGGTTGAGAAAAGGGGGCACAGCAATGGCCTTCCAGCTAGGCGAATGCCCAGAGACAACACAGATTTTCTTGGCTGCACTTGACGTAACAGCAGGCAGTGTCAACAGCTCTGTACCGCTGTTTGGTACCTTCTTCAGGAAACAGAGCGGCGGGTTCACAAATCAGGCTGCTGTTCAGCTGCCTACAGAGATAGCTATACGACTCTGTGCAGTGTCAATTCCAGAAGGGGAGTCTTCTGAGAAATCAATCTTCTGAACACTAAAGAAGAGTGCTGTGAAGAGTCGAAAACCATATAGGCATTTCTGGGCCCGTGTTATCCGTTGGGCTTAATCAGGCTAGCATTTGACACTGGAGCCATCTTGGCTACCCAGTTCAACAGGCTGCATTCAGGATTGGAGAAGGCAAGGGTGTCTCTGCTGAGTATGGACACATTCACACTATTCATTTAAAGCACCCAAAGAATCCTGGAAAACAGAGTTTGTAAAGGGTGCTGAGAGTTGTTGGGAGACTCCTATTCCCCCTCAGGGCTACCATTCTTGAACTCAGGGAACTTTGTGAAGGGACTAGGGGTTTACTAACAACTTCCAGAACCCTTAACATTTTACATCTTTCAGAATTCTTTGCGGGGAGGCCATGACTGTTTAAAGTTGTATCCTAGTGCTTCCAATGTATGGTGGGAATGTGACCTATGAATGACCATCAGATCCTTCTGAATAATTTGGGAATCGGAGGAAACCACATTGTGCTCCTTCCTGACTGGCTGAATCAAGCAGTAGTTGCTGGGAGGCTATCACTTCACCCTGTAAGAATTAACCTATGTGGTACTGAAATGTTCCGTCTTGGCTCCCAATGCGACTTAATATCTCTTTGCAGTTGGTGGGTAAGTATGTCTGCTGTTTTGGAGGCTGGTGTCATTGGTGTCTTATCTTTATTTTTAAACTCCGTTTTTATCCTATCCTTCCTTCAAAGGAGCACATGGTCCTCATCCTTTGTCCTCACAACCCTGAGAGACAGTGACTGGCCCAAGGACACCCAGTGACTTTTGTTGCTGATTGGGGATTTGAACTTGGATCTCCCTGGTCAGACTTTAATCCACAGCACCACCCTGGTTCTCAATAGCCAAATTCTATGTGTGCATAGCTTTACATAAATAGCTTCTAAACATTGTCTTCAGTGTGCTGATGTCAGGGGGCAGGACCAGCAAGGTGCATGGCACTGTGGAAGGGGGCGGAATGCACACTCCCAATCTGCTCACTCCATGTATTAAATTTACACATGGAGGAGATTGACTGAGCATCCCCCAGCATCTAACTCTAGAGTTTCTCCTCCTGATTTCTGGATATCAGTTAACTGCAATAGGTGGTGGTCCCCACCCCCACCCCCGCCAATGAGTTGGCAAACCTAGATTGCAGAGATCACTGGGAGCAGCTGCCCAGCATAGTTATCCCCTTCCTATCTCACACATATGGGTGGAATATATCACCATCATTGGCACTGAAAAACAACCTGCTGGATGTTGCAAAACGACTGGAATGAAGTTGGGGGACGCTTTACAAAATTGTGCATTGAGACAATTTTGTGCAGGGCTGTCTTAAGCATATGAAGCAGCGGGGTGCAAAGATCTGCCCTCCTGTTTCCCCCCCAGGTTGCCCAGTCCCAGGCGCGCAGGAAGGCAGAGCTGGCCAGCTGCCTCAGCGTCTCGCTGGCTCGGTTGCCCCCAAACTCGTGGCTCAGAGCAGGCCGCAGCAGAAGAGCCCATTGCAGTGCTCCGACCGATGGGCGGGCTCTTCGCCGGACTCAACTCTTGGGCCCTGGACTCTCGGCCTGGCGCCCCAAGAGCTGAGTGCCTGGGTGCCCTGCACCGCTAGTGCCTATGGGTAAGACGGCCCTGGTCCTGTGGTACAGTTTCAGTGAGTGCTGTGCTGAAATCTGTCTTGCAATTTCTCCCAAGTTTCAGTCCCTGATGAAAGAGGCTTCTGTTTTTCCACCTCATTCACAGGATGCTTAAAAATTACTTTAGAATTTCAGGGGGTGTGGGTCGAGTTTCCCAGTGTAAGATGGCCAAAAACAGAGTGTGCATTTTTCTTTCTGTTAAGCATTTCTCTTATGCTTCCAGATCTGGGGAAAAAATGAGAGGAGTTAACTTATGACGTCTTGCTCTGGACTTTCAACTAAAGCACAAGAAGCCAGGGAGTTTGGCTCCCAAGGATGTTAAGATTGCTATGCTCCCTGATTTTGTTTTCAAAGGAAGTGCTTCCTTTTACCTTTCCTCATATCTTTCTGTACTGATTTCTTTAAAAGTAAGAATATTTCATTTTTAAAATAAACAATTAGAGTACCCTAGACAGCTTCCCTGGACAGCCTCCCCAGGTTCCTGCACTTACAGAGAAGTCTGGTCAAAGTTTTCAGGAAATGCTGGCACCCAGGGAGGCTGTAAAATGCAGAATGAAAGAAAAAAAATATGAAACCTTTGACTACCATGGAAGAAGAAGAGTTTGGATTTGATATCCCGCTTTATCACTACCCGAAGGAATCTCAAAGTGGCTAACATTCTCCTTTCCCTTCCTCCCCTACAACAAACACTCTGTGAGGTGAGTGAGGCTGAGAGACTTCAGAGAAGTGTGACTAGCCCAAGGTCACCCAGCAGCTGGAGCGGGACGTGAACCCGGTTCACCAGATTACGAGTCCACCACTCTTAACCACTACACCACACCGGAAGGAAGATAAGCACAATAAAACCCCAGCACCCAAGATATTTTCACTCAAATAATTGATAACTTTCAAATGCAATTTCTTTTCTCCTTAATTGAAAGAGGATGGTGAGGGAGGGGGGACAAAATAAATGTTAATCACAACACTAGTTTAAATGGTCCAAGAAATAATATATTGCAAGGCATTTGAAAAGTGAATGCATAATTATCATTTAGTCACAGCTGTGAAGGAAATGGAGAAGAATTCTGGTTGTGGCAAGGGGAGATGTTTAAGTTGTAGCGGTAAAGCAAAGTAAGTGAACTTTAGAGAGGAAAAACTTGACAAAAAGAGGTGGAGAATTAAATGACATAGGACACAATCTTTAGCCTCCCTACAATAAGGCGTGCCCAGGAGAAAGCCATTCTTGATAGTGGTCTTGGGTCCCATGCCACTTCTCACTGGTGCCACTTCTTTACTTGGTACCCAAAAGATAACCAGGAACATGTTGTCAAAGGGAAGTGTGTATCCTTAGCATCTTTGATGGTGTGGCTTCATGTGGTAATTCACCACCATGGTGCAAAATAATCATGAAATGTAACCACACTACCTGAGGAAAGACCTCTCTGCCCTGAAGGAAGGCAGAAGACAGGGGGCCTAGGCCAGAGAGCTAATACCATCACCTGAAGTTGGCCTGAGAATACATTTTAAAACTTTTTTTATTGATTTGAGATAATAAACAAGTAAAAAAGAAACAAACCTATACAATTTAGTAAACATAGTACACAACTGAAGCCCACATACCAACAGGCACTGTTGAACAGCTCTCATTGTCAGGAATTTCTTCCTGATGTTTAGACGGAATCTTTCTTTCTTTTAACTTGAATATTTTGTACCTCTTGTTTATTCTAGTATTTTAAATGGTAAACTGCCTGGGGTGCCTTGGCAGAAGGCTGTACATAAATCAACAAATAGCAGGATTTTTAAATAGCCTCCAAGTTTTACCCCCCCCCTTTTGGTGTCTCCTCACATATCTAATTCATAGCATTAACTAGAAAGACTAATATAAGTTAATTTTACAATATGTCAAAATTACGCTTACAAACAAAATTGCTGCAGACTCAAACCACACTCTCATATCATCATGACCTGATTGATGAAGTAACATTTGGTAGCTAAATGGCAGCCGGCATAATAAAGCAAGAAAGACATAGTAATGCAGTACAGTGTAATATAGGGTAAGGATGAGAAGCAGTGGCTTTTCAGATGAGTTGGAATTCAAGTCTCAGCAGCCCCAGCCAGCATGGCCAATGGCCAGGAAGTTGTGATCCAACAACAACTGGAAGACTATGGGTTCCACATCCTTGGTATAGAGGGCCTTTTCAAGGTTTGGATTATCACGAGGGAAATCCCAGAACAATTTGGACAGAATAGAATATGCCTCATTGTACAAATTGACTGCCATTCCTGTTCTAGGCTGGATCTCATGAGGATATCTTAGGGTTTATCCACACTTCTGTCTGTGCCTTGCCTAGAAAGCATGGGTCTGAGCAGTTTTCCACTTGACCCACACTTTCTAGGCATAGTACTGAGTGCTTTCCCCCCTTCCCCTGCTCATTTCCAAGGGAAAACCCACTATTTAGCGATAGATCAGAACAAATGGCAATCTGAATTGCTCTTTGCTCTGGTTGAGCACTAAAGAGCGGTTTTCCCCAGGGGAAAGCAGAGGGACAAGAGGAAGTGTGGATAAGCCCTTGGTGAGGAGTGGCAAGATGCAAGTTGGGCAACTGAGAGTCAGGACCACAAGCTTCAAGATCATGTCAAACATGAGAATCACTGAGAAGAAGAAGTGGCTCCAGAACTCATCTGAACAGATTGCCCAGGAACAGCATATGCCAGGCTTGAATTAGTAACCCACAGGTATGGTCTGTTGCAAACCTATGGCTTTGTGAAAAGAGCAATCAGAGAGTGAGCTGCTGCTGTCTAATTCCTAGTGCAGACAATTATTGCTAGTCATACATTTGAGTTGTAATCTTCAGCTTGTTACAGGTTGATAAAAGTTGTTGAGAGGTTCCTGGAGCTAGTTCTATATGGTCATCTGCCACAGCAGTGGCCGACCCATGTTCATCATCTGGGATCCTTTCAGTCACCAGCTTAGTTAGATGAGAGGTAAGGTAAGAGATGCCTTTCAATGGGCATTTTGTTACCGTTTTACTCAGTTGCGATCTAGGGAAATGTACTGGCGGGGGGAACCCTTGTACAAGTGGTGAGATGAAATATGGATGTGTACATCCCAATGCACCAAGGAACAAACAAACTGATCTGAAGCCTAAAATATTCTGAACCCTAAAATATTATATTTTTTGTGCTTCTGCGTGGTAATGTTGGCTAAGTTCTTGATGTTTACCAACAAATACTCTTGAAAAAGGTAAACATCTTTCATTTGTGGTGCTTCGTGATATAACCATCAGTTATCCTTGCACACTGAAATAACAGCATTGGCATTACTGAAACACGACCACCGAAATAATTACAGTATTGATCGGCAGGCCTAGGCTATAACTTTGTTGTACTACATTTTTAATATAAATTTTAGCTTTTATTTCTTTTCAAATTTGTTCTGCCATTTGCTTCCAAGGATTTCAATGCAGCTTAGGATCCCTATGCATTCAAATGGGTTTCAGCAGTAAAAGTCCACCTTTTTTTTGCCCATTTCACCCCACAAGAATCTGCAGGACAGTTCAGCAGTGATAATGGTGAATGTACAAGTGCCAGTCTTTGAAACTGTTTAACACTGGATCAGTGCTGATGCAGGTGGGCTGTAGCAATTCAAGACTTTGACTTGACTGTCAAGCACAGAAACCTGGGGGTGTGAAACATTAATGTTGACACATTATCCAGATGGCTAGATAACCATGTGGAAGGAGACAGTACAGCAGTGATGGTTCCAGAGCCAAATATTACACAGAACAAACTTCAGAAGGTCATTCTAGCTCTTAGATATGAAAGTTCTGAATACCATTAAGCAACAGAGATATTTCCCCTGCTTTTATAATCTAATGCCTGGAAGAGGATGTAGTTGGATCATATTCAGAGTTGATGTAGTTGGATCATATTCAGATTAAAGTCACTTATTTGTTACCGGCAGAACAATCCCATATATCTGCCTGCTCTTTCTTAATTGTTTTGGTCACACGGTTAGTATAACAGAATTGTCAAGAGATTGAAGACATCACAATACTAAGTTACAAAACATTTCTGCAATTTTAAGTTGTTTAAAGTTGTTTTTAATATTGTGTTTTAATATTAATGTTGTGTTTCGATTGTTGTAACCTGTCCTGGAACCCTAGGGCAAAGAGCAATCAATTAATCAATAATTATAATAGTAAACTGGAGTACTGTGTCCAGTTCTGGGCACCACAGTTCAAGAAGGACACTGACAAACTGGAACGTGTCCAGAGAAGGGCAACCAAAATGGTCAAAGGCCTGGAAACGATGCCTTATGAGGAACGGCTAAGGGAGCTGGGCATGTTTAGCCTGGAGAAGAGGAGGTTAAGGGGTGATATGATAGCCATGTTCAAATATATAAAAGGATGTCACATAGAGGAGGGAGAAAGGTTGTTTTCTGCTGCTCCAGAGAAGCGGACACGGAGCAATGGATCCAAACTACAAGAAAGAAGATTCCACCTAAACATTAGGAAGAACTTCCTGATAGTAAGAGCTGTTCGACAGTGGAATTTGCTGCCAAGGAGTGTGGTGGAGTCTCCTTCTTTGGAGGTCTTTAAGCAGAGGCTTGACAACCATATGTCAGGAGTGCTCTGATGGTGTTCCTGCTTGGCAGGGGGTTGGACTCGATGGCCCTTGTGATCTCTTCCAACTCTATGATTCTATGATTCTATGATTCTAAAGTTGATGTGAATCAGATTCATTGTGATCATAATAAAACTCTCTCTTCAAAGGGCTTCATTCTTATTGTACTGGATTTCTATTCCCACCACAGAGCTACCATCCTCAGAGATCTTTAAGAATTAATCCTCTTCATAGGGAATTTGGGGAATTGAAGTTCTGTGAGGGGAATAGGGGTCTCATAACAACTCTCAGCACTCTTCATAAACTACATCTCCCAGGAGTCATTGGGGAAGCCACTGTTATTTCGAGTGACATGATACTTCTTTCAATGTATAATACAGAGAGGGACCCATTTACAATGAAAGAACAGGATACCTCTGTGCTCCAAATGGCTTTTGTTCTGGCAGATGCCTTTTATTAATGTAAGAGAAGAGAGACCATTTTCTCCAGTTCTGCCACCGCCATCTTGCATGATGTTATTTCAGGGGCACGAAGCGGGAATCAGTGAGAAATCATCTCTCCTCTTACATTACAGGAGTGGAATGGAAACATTGGATCTTACCACTGGCATTTTTAATGCTAGACAAGGGAGGTGGAATGTACTGCATCAGGTGCCAAAATAACTTGAGTAGCTTTGAACACTCTGACTTGGGGAGTGGGCAGCAGCTGTCTTTTGCCGCTCCACCTCAGGCAACAAAATGTCTTGAGCTGGCTGGTCCTGATCTAGCAAGGCATACTGCAGACCAGGATTCCTGGGTGCAACATTATCAGGTACTCTAGCAGGATATTTTTTTCTGGCTTAGCATCTTGCTGCACTAGCACAACTGTGGGAGAGCTGAGTTAATCTCCTTATTTCAGTGGCGTAGCGTGGGTTGTCAGCACCCGGGGCAAGGCAAGTAATTTGCGCCCCCTAACCCGTGGATTTGCGCCCCCTAACCCGTGGATTTGCGCCCCCTAACCCTAACCCCCAGATGTTGCGCCCGGTGCGGCCGGCCCCCGCTGCACCCCCCACGCTACGCCACTGCCTTATTTTAATAGTCCATCAAATGTCAAGAAGCTAGTTATGTAGCATTTGCATGTGTATGTGGTATATATTTAAAACGTGGCCACAGTCCAATTGATTTCAGTGGGCAAAGGCATGCTTACATCTTTTAATTAGATAAATAGCTAGCTAGCTAGATATAGATAGATAGATAGATAGATAGATAGATAGATAGATAGATAGATGATAGATAGATGATAGATAAATAGATAGATAGATAGATAGATAGATGATAGATCGGTGACACAGACATATCAAACCTAAACTGAATTAGCCCTTCTGACTCTAGAAATCTTAACTTACAGTTAAATATTAATGAAATATCAAAACACTATCCTGGCTATAATAACATCTCCATTATTTTATTTTATTTTATTTTTCATAAACCAATGCCAACTACATATTTGATGGAGTAAGCTAAAATACTCTCACTCCCTTAAAACACCACTACAGTAGATGGAAGACTCTTTAATGGGATTCCTCCACTCCCCCCCTGACTTTATTTAAAATAGTCATCATGGTCTTGATAGATAAATTTGAGATTTACAAATAACACCAGTATATTTTTGTTGCCTCATAAAGGCGGGCATCACTATTGGTTTGCAGAGAAATACACAAACCCCTCAAATCATAGGGAAACTGTAAATGCCATCAAATCCACACAACCAACCATCCGCACTTGTGCTGTTGCTTATTCAGTGGATTGAATGCTGTGTTTTGTTTTCTGTAGCTAGAACCTGGAGGGCACTGGAGAACAATTTATGCATTAGACACAGAATTTTAAATGAACATGCCCTCTAATGACTCCTTCAGTCCAAGCAGACACTGAAAAAGTGACACTGAAACCAAGAAAAATTACTTAAAGGATCAGTTACATTTAAAGCGATGAAATCAATAACAATATTTTCCCTAGGCTGCTTTCCCTCTGATAAGCAAAAATCTTAAGTTAAACGCCACATTAAAATTTAATCACAATCTGTGTGCTGTAGCTAATGACAATTTCTAGACATCTGTCTTTGCCTTTGTTTAAGTCTTGTATTCCTTCTGTTTAATTCTTGCCTTGAAAAAGGAAGGCATAATTGTGTGTTGTTGTTTTGTTGTTTTGTGTTTTTCCTTTTCTAAAAAAGAAAAAAGAAAAACCTCTACCACAGCATGTGACTTTTTTGCTTGCTAAAAATCCCATAACTGATTAATGTTATTCTCATACATTTTTCCATTGTGGTTGGTATTAATTTGAAAGCAGCAAAAGAAGAGAATTAATGCCTCCCCCCAAAACTCAGCAACAGCTAATTTCCACCATCTCTACTAACTCCTCCCTCAAAGAATGTTGTGTGGATTTTATAGATTCCAAATAAAACGGTGTTAAATGGATGCTCTAGATGAGCTGTTCTATCCTTTTTAAGCTATGCAGGACTAACCCACAACCCACAACAATTACTCTGCTTAGAATGGTTGGAACGAGTATCCCATTGGCTTTAATTGCATTTATGTATGTTTCTGAAAACTTCTGTCTTCAAAAGGATAAATACTAAATTGTTTAGCTGTGGCACTTGCTCATGGAGAAAAGAAATTTTATAAGAGCAACGGCAGCAATTACGCCTGTCCCTTGGTTCCTATCTCTGCCTCAGCGGAGGAGAATAAAGAAAGATAATCTTTCACTGCACTTCCTCTGATTACAGCTCCTTTCTCCAATCGCCTTCTAGGACTGTGGAGACTTGCAGTAAGAATGTAATATTTATTATAGCAGAACTATTTAGGAGGATCAATAGAGTCAATATTGGGCTGTGCTTTTAAGTTTCAAAGGCTGGAAGAACTGACGTAGTGATCATACTATAGTGTTTTGTGGTAAAACAAGATTTCATTCCCATTTCAATGGGCTCGAGTCAATCAATAAGGTTAACTACATTTGCCCAGATTAAGGTCAATAAAATTTGTCCCTGCTCCGTATCAGAAGAGGCATACAAGTTTACATTTGCTTTTGTTCCATGGTCGATCTGTTATTAATTGATCAAAAGCCTTTCCCACAATAAATATATGAAACAATCAATTTTAAAAAATGCACAAAAATATTCTCATCCTTGAAGCAGATTGTGAGTTTTGGAGAAATTCAAGTACCCTTATACAGTGTCAATTAAAAGAGATGCTGAAATATTCAAATATGCCTGCAATATGTCCAAATATATTTCCAATATGTCCAAATGTGTGCACAATATTACTGGCTACTGCATATTTTAGCATATACTGTGCTGAACATGTACACCTTTCATAGCTGCTGTAAAGCAGCAGATATATTAGAGCATACATGGAAAATATCATCATTCGGGTCAACCTAACACCGAACATGCAAGAAGCATATCAGGCACATGCAAGAAGCACATGGGGCATAAGCCTCAGATATATTGCAACTATTTAATCGGCAATATATCTGAGGCTTATGGCTCAGCTCATCGTGCAACAAAACTTTTTTGTCCATTATATTCTATGTGAATTATAATGCAAATATTGATTTGTCAGTTATTTTTCTCCAGCTCTAAACATTCATTATTTTCCCATTCTTTTTCAGCAAGTAATGTGTTCCTTTTCTTTTTTAAAGTACATATTTGATAGAGTCAGTATGCCCCCCCCCATCTTGTAAAAATTACGAGATGCATTTTTTTAATCCTTAAATCATATTCTGAGGTTAGGATTGAAATCAGTAGGGGATATTGTTTTGTGGGCTCCCCAACCCCCAACTATTTCACAGTTTACCCCATCAAGTATTTCCAGATTCAGGCTTGTGCAAGGGAGTCTAAAATAAAGTCACATTTATAATGAATTGTTTGTGAAAACTCCACACACACCCCTTGGTACATCCTGTGCACTCTCTGCTGTCTCCAATTTGCAAAATCTTTGCTTTTCTCCTTCATACTTTATCTAAATCATGTTATCAGTTTACATTTCCCGACATAAAAACACAAACATCTAAGCTCAAATGATTCACGAACACAAATATCGTCTAGTTCTTGTCCTTTGAAAAGAATTAAGTAAACTGCCTGTTCAAAATGGTTACACTAACTGTCTCCTTTTCTCAAAGCCAAAGCCAAATGAGTGGTTAAAAATATTACACATTTGAAAAATGCAAATAGGGTTATCCAAATATGCAGCCATATGTCCTCAATGCACACAGTTAAAAAAGAATTTTGTAAGGCTGTGCAGCAAACAAGTATATTTAAAGGTGCTGCATGCTAATCGCCATGCAATGTGTTCTGTATGTTCATGTGATATTATTTTAAAAGAGACATCCCCCCCATCTTGTAATAAACATGCCACCAAGCGTTCTAATATAAATGCAGTCTTAAAACAGATCTCAGCTAGTGAACCATCTTCCCTTTCTCGCTGTTTAAATGCCATTCTCAGGGAAGCAGCTCAGAGCATTCCTTTCGATGTTAACATAAATTAGTTCATGTAATTTATGCTGCAAAGTTTGTCTAACCTTTAAGCAACTTTGCTCCGCTGATCACAGCATCAATAACAATAGGGGAGATGAGGCCAAATCCATCTGGTTAAACCCCTAACAGGAAAATATCAATTAATCTTTTTCAATAGAGTTGAAGTATGGGTAATCCTCTCATTAAATTGTTTGAACTTTTCTCCCAGTAAACAAAGGAGGAATAATGAGTGATGTGGTCTGACTTGTTTATATGAGGACTCTTCCAGGGGCTTAGGCGCGACTTCTCAGCGCTCAGTCCTTCGTAGTCACTTGTCACTAATTACCCATTTTAAAGGCATTTGTGTCAGTTCAGGAACTCCAAAAGGAAACTATTCTCAGGTTCTAGGGTGAAGATGATAAAAGTCAATGTATTCCGTTCATAAGTGCATGAACAAGCATAGCTGGAAATACCACAAACAGTGTTTCTGTGAAGCAAAAAACCTCACCTTGATCTACATTTTATTAAAATGCCACGGCTGTTTACCAAAAACAGCCTTGCTTGTTGTTGTTTTCTAAACATCCGCCTGTCATTTCATTTAATATGAAATACTTGCATTTAAAAATTTGGGAGATCATTCACCATCTGATTTACAGATTAGTTAAGCACCAGGAAGTTGATGTTGTTTTTGCTATAGATGTGTCAGAAATAGTTTTGTGGCTATGGGTTTTTTCCTGAAGCAATTTGAGTGAAAGTGAAGGGGGCAAAATTCCATAATACTGGGAATGATTTGCAGAAGAAGGTCTTGATTCAGTTCTCACTGTCTCCATGAAGGGGTAGCTATAGCTCACTGGCACAGCACATGCTTTGCATCATTAGATCTAAAGTTCAGTTCAGAAAATCTCCAGTTAAAAAGTCAGGTAGGAGGTGCTGGAAAAGACCTCTGCCTGAGACCCAAGAGATCCTGGACCAGTAGCCAATGCTGGCTTGGTGACATCCGCCTTTCTATACTAATATAATGTGAGACTCTTGGATCTCCCCTGTAGTGAGACTGGTGGACCATGGTACGCTTTCTGAGCTCAATGAGCTCATCGTGAAAGAGAGCCAAGGGTAGTGATTGTGATATAAAATGATTGCTAGTCATTTGTTACATTTTTAGCGTGTCTATTGCTTTTGCATCAGTTTCTCTCAGCCTTGATGTAAATGAAGCTGAGAGACTTGGCCTGGGTACCTAGTGAGCCTCAGGACTTAAAAAAGAATTTTAACTTGGATCTCCCAATATACAAACATTATACACTTAATTGCCCTGCCCTCCCATTCTTATGTGTATGAAGAAGGAAAATTACCCAGATCTGCCCTGCAATGGTCAGATAAAGCGATGCTTATGAGGGGAAAGATAACTAGCACAATTGTTAGCATTCCCTATTCCAAATTCCTAAACACCAGGAACAGGGACTTTTTCAGTGGTGGGTCCACAAATGTGGAAACTCTTCCAAGCTCCTTCTCACCCTACTTTTATTCATGCACTGAATATATTTTTATCTCACACAGCTTTTTATGAATGGTTTTCTGTGAGTTCTTGTATGTTGTTGTTATTGCTGCTTTACTTGTATTGTTTGCTTATTCTGGGTTTTTATTGTAGTTTTCATTTATTATGTAATCCATTTTAGGACACTTTTCTCGGGATACAAAAGGCTAAAATAAAATTTAAAAGGTGGCAAATCAAACGTTACAACCCAGGATGTAAAAGACATTGAAAAGAAATGAAGAACAAAGTTTTAAATGTCACTTACTCTAGTTATACTTTGAGGACAACACTGAAAAACCTGTCTGAATAGTTTCCTTTTGTCTTTGTACATTTAGCCACAATAGCTTATAAAACTATAAATGGTATCATAATGGTCATGAAAACACTGTTTGGAGAACAGCTCAATTTATTCTGAAACCCTGATCTCACTGGCCAGGATTCAACGAACCTAGAACACTAGCGGAAGCCAGCATAATGGCTTCTGCTAGTGCAGTGGGGCTTTCTGCCCTTTCCCCCACCATGCCTCCTAATCTTGAGGGTCAGTAGTGTTAGGTTGTGGGTGAACATATCGGACGACACAGCGATTCTTCAAACAGCTCTTGTTTATTCACACGCCAGAACAGAACTGAACTGAAGGGTTCAGCCAGCCTGCTTATATAGAGCTCCACTACAATGCAACAGTAACCATGTTCTGTAACTATCCAATCACTGAAGGTCACTTTTAGTCCCTTATTTGCATATGTGGACCTGAGTGAAAACTATCTACAGTATCCCCCTGCTGGCCCAGGGTGAGAACTTCAGTACATAACAAGTAGAACAGCCAGAATAGCATGTGGGGAGAGTGCAATTATCCCATCTAGTGATCAGAAATGCTTGTGCTGATGCACACCATCCAGGGGTCAGAAAACTTTTTCAGCAGGGGGCCGATCCACTGTCCCTCAGACAGATATTGGGGGGGGGGGATGAACGAATTCCTATGCCCCACAAATAACCCAGAGATGCATTTTAAATAAAAGCACACATTCTACTCATGTAAAAACACCAGGCAGGCCCCACAAATGACCCAGAGATGCATTTTAAATAAAAGCACACATTCTACTCATGCAAAAACACGCTGATTCCCAGACTGTCCACAGGCCAGATTTAGAAGGCGATTGGGCCAGATCCACCCCCGGGCCTTAGTTTGCCTACCCATGATTTAGACCCTAAGGGAAACTAAGCAATGCCTGTGTTTTGTACATTGCTTCCTAACATGAGCCAGTGTGGTGTAGTGGTTAGAGTGCTGGACTAGGACCTGGGAGACCAGGGTTCAAATCCCCACATCCCCAGCGGCAGAGCCAGACAGTGTAAAGAGGCAATGGAAGGGATGGGACTGGAGAGCATGTCCCTACCCTAGCCCCATACAATTCTAATTTCACAATGGCTTAGAATGCCTGAACAGACCTTTCACTTCATAAATGTGGAATTATCAGGAGAAGGTCTGAGAGAGTTGAATGTCACAGTTTTATGCAGTGTATTACTTATACTCACCCACAGCCAAAATGCCACAATATATTATATTTGCAAAATGCAACATGCATGGCATGAAACTGGTCCGTAACCCTGCACCTTGTTTGGTGTGTCAGTGGCTGAATCCAATTGCCTGAAAGTCAGGATAAACTGCCGGTTAAACTCAGGAACTGGAAGGTAAAACAGTCTTTTGGTGCCTCTGTCATGTATGTCACTTTTGCTGAGGACAAGATGTTCTGCTCCCATTGCTACTTCCACGATGGCTTAGTTTTGTCACCCTTGATGTGTATCTTACCATGCTGTGCTAATCTCTCAGAAAAAGAATCTAAACTATTACTCATATGTTCCTGAGGCAAGGACTGCAAATCTATAATTTAGTACCCCTTGGTTATGATTAAGGACCAAAAGGAAGAAATTGGGTTCTTTCAACATTTCTCTTTAAATGATTTCCTCACTGCAAGAGACACCAAAGAAGGCATTTATGTGAAACATTTGAAGAATTCATTTCCTGTAGCATAGCTGGATGAGGGTCTGCTTAAAAGGCGCATTTAAGTAAGAAGCTTTGGGTGAGTGTGTGTTGCGCATGCATCATTTTCATCTTCATAAACGATGGAAACTCTTTACTTGCTCCCCCCCACCCCTTTTCTTTCTGATGGTGAAAGGGAGGAATGGAAGATGAATCTGGTACAATAATAACAATAAATGGGGATTACCTAAAAGCACCTTTTGTCCTGTACACAATGTGGCACTCGTATTATTCAAATGTGAATAATCAGCTGGAAATCTAACTCTCACTCCACATGATCAGTGGTGACTGTCAGCACTTTTCTCACCCCTGTCTCCCCTCTACTCTGCTTAGTGCAAGGAAAATAGGACCATTTTCTGCAAAATGAGAGGAAATGTAACATGCTAAATGAATGGATGGATGGATAGCAAAACTGAAGGAAGGAAAATGGCATAGGACATGGTCCAGTTTTCAAAAGACAAATCTCTTGTAACTGAAATAATTAAAGGCACTTGTACTACTAACAAGGAAAAAAAGTATGTGGTGACCAGTGCTTTTTTCCCTAAACAAATGTTTAGGGGTATTCTCATTTTCCTACTCATATTGAAATACTGCCCCTCAATGATGCCAAACCTGGATTCACAAAATGTTTAAGGGTATGTGTCCCCCTGTGTCCCCACAGAAAAAAGCACTGGTGGTGACAATACTCTAATCTATTGGCTAACCTGAAATAAAATGAAGGCACATAGTTTAGCTTAGTCCTGATCATGGAAGCCCTCGTTGGAAACAATCACCTAAAGATACCCTGAGCAGGGCTACTCAGTTTCCATCTTCTCCAGGAGAAATATATCATACCTACTGGTTCTTAGAATAATAGAGCTAAAAGAGATTCTACTCCAAACTCATATACTGAATGAGGCTCATCTCTTCTCAAATATCCAGAACACAGGAGTTGCCAATATGGTACTTTTGAACAGTCTTGGATGATGGGAGGCACATCTGGAAGGCATCTTAGAGTTGGAAGGGACCCTGAGCACCATCTACACCTGCCCTAACACATTATGACCAAATTATACAGTGGTACCTCGGGTTACGTATGCTTCAGGTTACATACGCTTCAGGTTACAGACTCTGCTAACCCAGAAATAGTGCTTCAGGTTAAGAACTTTGCTTCAGGATAAGAACAGAAAGCGTGCTCCAGCGGCACGGCGGCAGCAGGACGCCCCATTAGCTAAAGTGGTGCTTCAGGTTAAGAACAGTTTCAGGTTAAGAACAGACCTCCGGAACGAATTAAGTACTTAACCCGAGGTACCACTGTATATATATTGCTTAGTGCTTTATATGTTCCATGCACTAAAGGACTGTCACACAAATATGATGTCCTACATCAAATATATTGTAACCATCAGTTGCTTCCAATTCCTGGAGAAGGTAACCTTGGCTTCCCAGCTTGTAACCCACCTCTTCCCTTTCAGCATGTCCTGTTATCCTATTCCACTAGTCCTTGTCAAATGACTGCAAATTCTTTGAAAGCTTGGATCTTGGCAGCAGAATAAATTATGCAAAAGAAGCAAATCTAGCATGTGGCCTTTTAGTCCTTGAAATATGGCTGTATCCGCTCATGCAAATCAGCATAACTTGCCATGTCATTTTGAAAGTGGAAGTAAACAAAAGAGGGCGGGGAAAAGATTCAGAATGCCTCCAGTTACAGACCTAATTTATCCAAGGACTGCATTTTGTTCCCTCCTTCAGGTATTAACCTGAAATGTAGAATGATGTCCTAAACATGCACACCAACTTCACTTCTGATATCTACAGGTAGATCTTTGGTGGATCTTATATTACAGTGAGCTGGATCCAGATTTTGTTCCCAATACAGGACCATGTACTGAATGAAATGTGAAATGGCCAGGAATGCTGTGCTACATGTTCTTGTTCAGTTTTGGTTTATTGTTACTGCAGATGAAGCCAGATAAACTCTACACAGTCTCTATGACTGAGTTCAACTTACTAGATTCCTCCACACAAAAAACTGCAAACTGATGTGGAAATGTAGAGGGCTGAGCTTAAGATCGGAAAGATGAGAAAATGAAATTGACAGATCCCCCTATCCCATCCCATCCACCCATACCATATCTAACTGACATATTGTACATATACATTCTGCACAACACTCATATCAGGGTGTATTTTTTAAGTTGCATGTTCAGGGCATGTAAAAATGTATTAGGAATCTTGCCTTTTTTCATGTACAGCTTTTTTGTGTTTTTTGTCCAGAAAATACACTCTTGTTTAGTTTTTCCCCACAATAAATTATGCCCATGGCACCCTAGTACAATAGTCATATTAAGATCACCCCCAAAAACAGAATCTTGAAATCGGGGGTTTAAATGTAATGTACAATTATCACAAAACAACTAAGATTTCCACAATGCCAGAAGTAATCCAGATTGATACAAATCTGGGTGGATTTTCTATCATGTATGTTCCCCAAATACATATTCAGAGGATGAAGGCACAAACATAGGAATATTTATTTCAGTTTTGAGGAAGAACACCTTCTTTCAGGATCCCCTTGTTTACCACCAGCTTATGATTTTACACATAATTGCCCATTATTGAGCCAGCATGGGAACATGATTTTGATTATGTAAAAGACATCCTAGAATTGGGGACTTTGGGATCCTATGAGTAATAATAGGGTATCAACATTCAGTATAAACATGTAAAGTTCTTGAAATGTTTTAAATAAACGTCAACATATATAAAATAACATTCCTTTGACAAGCATTAATTTCTTATTTTTTCAGCGTCAGCTACTGGCAAAAATTGGCATAGTGTTTCACTGTTGCCTACAGCCTGACACACTTCACCTCCCTGAATCACTCACGTAGCTTGAAGTTCTCACATAACAAAGAGCAGTTCCCTATAATGTCAGGTACATTGTTCCTTTTACAGGAATAGAAGTGCTATCAATTAATTTTCCTTCTTCTAAAGGAAAAGGAGTAAAAAGAAATCTGCTAGCATATATCAGAAAGTGACTGGAGGGGGTAGGAGAAAGAGAGAGAGCGAGAGATTAATACTTCTTCAACTTTAGCTAAAACTTGATTCTCAACCTCTAAATAGGTCTTCTCATTGTAGTTACTGTATTAAAAAGTGTACCCTGGCAAGTACGCTGATAATTTACCCTTGCAAATGTTGCCCCCAGTCCCCCAGTCCCCACATTACTACTACAACACCAACACAGGCTTGGGAACCCTGTGTTTAGTCTCCTAACATGTCGTTCTGCCTTCGCATATGGGATTTCTTAGGAAGCTGCAGTGCGCAGACAAGGATGAATGGTCGTAGCTTCTAAGCCAACTGTAAACACAAGCACCACCACTTGTCTAAAGTGCTGCTAAGTGCATTTACCTCATATGTTCACCATTCCATCACATATGGGAGCCAGAGAACCAATCGGACACGTGAGAGGGGAGGATGTAAGTCGCTCAAGTACAAAGAGATCCTTTGCCTCCTCTTCAGGCACTGTTTCATACCTCAGGAGACTAAATCAATCACCAGCTAATCACTCGTATGGTTAGGTGAGACATTCCAGTAATCTCTGAAAACGAACTGGGATTTTCATGTATTTAACTTGAACACCCTCAAAATGCCCCTTCCCAAGCTTTCCTGCCTCTGCTATTCCCCTAACAATCCTAGGTCTCTGCCTTCCCCAAGAAAGAAAGACTGGGAAAGAGAACATAAAAATAGACTCCTGGATGAGCCCAGCAGCCCATCTAGTCCAGTCTCTTGTTCACAGTGGCCAACCAGATACTCATGGGAAGCCTGCAAGCAGAACCTGAATGCAAGAGCCACACTCTCTGCAATTGCAGTTTCCAGCAAGTGGTATTCATTTGGTGCTCTGCTTTATGTTATATAACCAGGTTGTCTACCAGACAACAATTCCTCTTATCCCATGATTGCTAAGCTTAAAGGTAAAGGTTAAGGTACCCTGACCATTAGGTCCAGTCGCGGATGAATCTGAGGTTGCGCACTCATCTCGCTCTATAGGCCGAGGGAGCCAGCGTTTGTCCACAGACAGCTTCTGGGTCATGTGGCCAGCATGACTAAGCCACTTCTGGCAAACCAAAGCAGCGCACAGAAACGCCAGAGCGGTACCTATTTATCTACTTGCACTTGACGTGCTTTCAAACTGCTAGGTGGGCAGAAGCTGGGACCAAACAATGGGAGCTCACCCCATCACGGGGATTCGAACCACCGACCTTCTGATGGGCAAGCCCTAGGCTCTGTGGTTTAGACCACAGTGCCACCCATGTCCCTATTGCTAAGCTTACTCAAGAGTTTTTAGTGAGGTACTTTGTCGAAAGATTTTTGAAAGTCCATGTACACTACATTCACCAGTTCAGGCAGAGACCTGCCCTTTATCTTGCAAATGCTTGAACTATGGGCAGGGACACATACCCATGCCCCACACTTGGCCCTGTAGCCAGCTTTCCTGCTCAGGTGAGGCAGCCAGGATTCCATATCCTTCAACATTTCTCCAATGAAAATAAAAAGGTAAAGGACCCCTGACAGTTAAGTCCAGTCGCAGGCGATTCTGGGGTTACAGCGCTCATCTCGCTTTACAGACCGAGGGAGCCGGCGTTTGTCCACAGACAGTTTTTCTGGGTCATGTGGCCAGCATGACTAAGCCGCTTCTGACACAACCAGAGCAGCGCACGGAAACGCTGTTTACCTTCCTGCCGGAGCAGTACCTATTTATCTACTTGCACTTTTTGGCGTGCTTTTGAACTGCTAGGTTGGCAGGAGCTGAGACTGAACAACGGGAGCTCACCCTGTTGTGGGGATTCGAACTGCCAACCTTCTGATCGGCAAGCCCAAGAGGCTCAGTGGTTTAGACCACAGCGCCACTTGCGTCCTAAAGATAGGGACATCCTATGAAAATAATAATGAAAATAGGGACGTCCTAAGGAAAAGTGGGACATTCTGGGATCAAACCAGAAACCAGGATGGCTTCTGTAAATCTGGGACTATCCCTGAAAAATAGGGATACTTGGAGGGTCTGGATTTCTAGGTGGGGTATCTTTGGTGGGGGAGTGTATAGCACCCCACAATGTAGCAGAGGATGTGAGGGCCTGACTAGGGGAAGAGAAAGCCAATGACCTTCGCCCTCACTTCTCCTCCATCTAGAAAGTGTTACATAATGGCCTATGCAAAGGTCAGTTTAACAGAAAAGTTTTTATGAACACAAAGAATTAAATGGCTGGCTTATTTTTTGTTTCATGAGAAAGAAAGGATGTTAAAGCACACGGTCTACAAGGGGATACAGAAAGATGTAAAACAAAACAGTTTCTGTTATAATTGAAAAGGTAAAAGCTAGTGTGGAATTAGTTTTCTAAAAATAATAATAATCCGGTTTTAATCTTGTTTCACAACAACACTAATACAAAAAACAAAACAAAAAACAGAGTGAGAACACACTACAATGCAACCATAGTCAAGCACAGTCTCCCTAGAGATTGGTGGAGAGATCAATATGCATAATTTTCCCGTTGAAGTCAATGAGATTGAACCCTTAGCTTTGTATAATATTTACTGCATAATAGGCTTCCTTTTGTAAACTCATAAAAATACTTGATAAACATGCAAGGAAGTGTTCTGAATGGTAGGTTCACAATGCACCTTTTCAGCAATAAGCACTGCTCTACCCATCATCATAACCGCAGAAAAAATAAACTCTTACTTCTTAACTGCAGGCAAATAAAAACATGCTTCTCTATTGCTAGATGGATAGAGAATACAACTGAAAGTGAAACTGAAAAGCAAAGCAAAGCAAAGCAAAATCTAACTCTAGCCTGAAATTCTAGTATTAACTCTTCAGGGGTTATGTTACTATGTAAGCTTTCCCCCCCCCGAATCACTTAAGTAATTATACAGTGATTGCGATCATGAAAAATACACCGTCTATCAGCTGAGCAAGCAAAATTTGTGGGGTTCTTCCAGATGAGGCTTTTGTTGTGCACTCTCCCTGCTTTATTCACTGAATTTTTCAGAGGGTCCTATGCTTAAATTTCTCCCGTTCTTAAAACAAGCTGCCATTCTTTAAATGGAGAAGGTCATTGACTGCCAAAATTAAAACAGCCTATCTAGAAGTTCACAGGAAAAGTGTGCCATGTCTGTGGGACTGCTTTTCACCATTTTGTCTCATCTTCATGCCTTAGCCCTTCTTGCCCTTGAGATACCCTTCATGACAGCGTTAAGCAATATGCTGAATATTTCTTTAAATCACAGGTGGGCAGCATTTTTTTTAGCCCAAGGGCTGCATCTACTTTCAGGAACCACAAGCCAGTGGTGGGCAGGGGCAGAGGCAGAAGCAGGGAAGCACTGAATCGACATTTTACCTTCGTACTGCAGGCTATTTTCTACACAAACCTGCAAACAACTCTCTCTAGCCTCCATCCAGACAGGAAAGAGGCATTTTCAGAATTCAAAAACACTCATGGTGCAGAGTAGGGCTGCAAAGGGTGTGGCCTGGGAGAGAGATGTGAGGACCAGACAGAGATACTTTGAGGGCCACATTTGGGCTTCCAGGTCTGCAATTCCACAATCCTGCTTTAAATGCATTGTTTGTATGTTGCCATTGAATTAAATAATAATAATTTGTTTCTGCAGAGGAACAGAGGGAAAAATGAATTATTATTATTTAATTCAATTCCATCAGAGTGTTAAAGAACTTTCCCTCCATGACCACATGCACACACACACACTTTTCATATTAACAGATAGCTTCTACAGTGGTACCTCAGGTTAAGTACTTAATTCGTTCCGGAGGTCTGTTAACCTGAAACTGTTCTTAACCTGAAGCACCACTTTTGCTAATGGGGCCTCTTGCAGCTGCTGTGCCGCCGGAGCCCGATTTCTGTTCTCATCCTGAAGCAAAGTTCTTAACCTGAAGCACTATTTCTGGGTTAGCGGAGTCTGTAGCCTGAAGCGTATGTAACCTGAAGCGTATGTAACCTGAGGTACCACTGTACTCTGCAGGTGGGACTCCAGTGCAATGCATGAGAAATTCGATGACATTATTTATTAGGGAATAGTGCCTTTCCCAAGAGTGTGCAACTGGGAGAAGCCACAGGAAACAGAATGTTATGTAAAATACTACTGTTAAATATACATAAGATTTACTCATAGCGTATGCTGTTTACATGTAATGCCTAATAAACATATTTCACCCAAAGTTAATGTCATCCCAGTGGAATAATTATATAAAGTAAGTGTGTGATCACTCTAGTGGAAAGAAAAGAAGGAAAGGAAAACTCAGGGAGCAGGCCCCAAAGTGTCATCCAGCATGTGGAAGATATGCATGTTCCCAGTCAGAATTACTATCAAATACCTTTTAAAAATAGGTAGGTTTGGAGGGCTCCAGTTACATAATTTGATTTACAGCCCTGTACTGAGTTGCCATACATGGGGTCCCCCCCTTAGTTCCTCACTTGAAATATTAATGTGAATGTTGCCCCAATAATATTAACTCCATCAGATCATACGGCGAAGCATTTCCAGGCATATTGATAAACCCGTTGATTCCTTCCATTCTTGTAGTCGGTGGACTAAGGCAGAAAGGATCTGTAGCCATTTGACCTCCATTGTGTATTAAATAAACACCAGATGGCGAGGATTTGGTCAGGACATCCATTCTTTTTTCTTGGTAGTCATGTTCACACTGTTGCTTCCCACTGAGTCTTTCTCTTGATTTGTCATGGTGCCAGAGCCGCTTCTATAGTACCTTTCATGCATCACAGCTTTCAAATCTTGTCCCATTAGTTTCATTTTGTTTCTATCATAAATAATCGACTACTTTCTTATACACTCTTTCATTACCTAATAATGATTGCTCTTGGCACAAAGGGATAAAGTCTTACAAGGTTAGCCAGTACAGTTTGCCCCTTAAGTTCAGAGACGCCTTGCCACTATTTATTAAAGGATCCAGAAAGCATAGGTAGCGATTGCAAAACCTCAAGAAACGAAAAGGGGGGAAAAAAGCAACCCGAAAGCATCTGAAAAGAAAAAAGTGCCACTCAAAAGAGGATAGGTCAGGCAACCTGTTTATTTGAAACATTTTTAGGCCCAAACTATATGGAATGAAACTCAAGAGTAGTACTCATAGGACAACAACATACAGTCTTGAAACTGTCTTGGTAAGGGAAGCACTGCAAGAATTTCATTCGGAGCCATCAGTGTTTTTGAATCCACTCTTCTCCTTCAACAACAACAACAACAACATATTATTATTTATACCCCGCCCATCCAGCTGGGTTTCCCCAGCCGCTCTGGATGGCTGCCAACAAAATATTTAAAATACAATAAAGCATCAAACATTAAAAACTTCCTTAAACTGGGCTGCCTTCGGATGTCTTCTAAAAGTCAGATAGTTGTTTATTTCCTTGACGTCTGATGGGAGGGCCTTCCACAGGGTGGGCGCCACTACCAAGAAGGCCCTCTGCCTGGTTCCCTGTAACCTCACGTCTCGCAGTGAGGGAACCGCCAGAAGGCCCTCGGAGCTGGACCTCAGTGTCCAGGCTGAATGATGGGGGTGGAGACGCTCCTTGAGGAAAGCGGGGGGGGGGGGGATCATGCTAGCATGTGACTGTGTGGGCTTCAGTTCCCAGTAATCAATTTCACTGATGTATCCAGAGCTCAAAAGTCATTTTGAGCAGAAGAGCTCTAAGAACCATTTTTCGTTCAAAGCAATTAACATAAACACAGAAAGTTACAGAGGCTCCATTAAAATGAATGGGAGATATGCTGTTGTTGTCGTCAGGAAGGACAGGATTGCACCCAGGCTGGAGAAGGTGCTGCTCAAGGAGCCCCCAACTCACCAAAACGGAAGATGTCACATGGATTCTAGGAGGGCTTTGAAGCTAGCTCTGTCCTCACTAGATTGAGTCGTTGGTTTGAGTTGTGGGTTCCTACAGCGGGTCTATTTCTCATATTCAGCTGTCGAAGCAAATGTATTTTTTTTACTGAAGGAGAAACATTGTTTCCTAACATTCACTATTTATCTCAAATAGTTGAGGAAATTGGAGTCTAATTTCTTCATGCATGAAAATAAAACTGATATTGCCCTAAGTTTATATTTCCCTTTGTTTTTAAAAAAGGAATATGCCACAATATGTCTTGTTCTAGCAGCTGAAAAATTATCCTATGACTTAAATTACATCATTCTGCCTCCTACAGAACGTTTGCAGTGGAACAGATGTTATTCGCAGGAAATGCTTCTATAATACATTTAGCAGGAAATATTTAAAGATAGCAATACTTAAGATTTGTATAGCACTTGCAAGTGTTCAAAGCACTTCGTATGTATTATCCATTTGTTATTTCTTACTATATTACTTGTGGTAGTATTTGATCTAGTGCTGTTATGTATTGATTTGGTTGTTGTTTCATATTATGTTGTTCCCTGCTCTCAGTACTGATGACAGATGGGCTAGAAGTTGTTCAGATAAATAAAGATAACCCCCCATATTTCAGAGGTAGGAGCAAGGAGAGCTACCAGAGGTTGACAGAGAATGGGGTTACAGAGTTAGCGCTTTCCCACTACAGACTTAGGACCGTTCTATTATTATTATTATTATTATTATTATTATTATTATTATTATTAATTTAATGTATGAATCGCTTCCTATGAAGCATCTTAAAGCCATTTCACAACACAATATACAAAAACAGTTACAACAGTCATGTACATTAAAATCATACAGGACATTAGTTTTATACCATGTGTATATACACTTACCCCTTCATGGATCACTGCCTTGTTGTGGCAAAGGGCCTTGAATAACTCCAGGAAGCTCTGAGCTATGCCGTGCAGGGCCACCCAAGACAGACAGGTCATAGCCGAGAGTTTAGACTAAATGTGATCCACCTGGAGAAGGAATTGGCAAACTACTTCAGTATTTTGCCAAGAAAATTCCATGGACATAAAAAAGGAGAAGCTTTGAAAAGAAAGTGTGAGTTTCCAAGGCCTGCTCTGGTTCATGGGGTCATGGAGAGTCGAACACAACTAAGACGACTAAACAACAACAATATACACCTATATAAAGCATTATATATAAACACATATTAAAGAAAGCCTTTGGTGTATGGGAAGTTGTTTTTAATGTTTTAGTGTTAAAGCTGCTCTGTAAGGCTTAAATAAAAAAAATTAAACATACCTCTGATTCTTCTTGTACTTTTGCATTATGGATCTTGTTAAGAAATAATCTTTGGATTTTTCTTAATCTGTAGTTGCTAGCACTTCTTTTTATTAGTTTGACTGTTGTTAGCCACCCTGTATATCTTTTTTTTTTAATGGAAAGCCAGGGTATAATTGGTTTGGACAGAGCTATTTAGTGTATTGATATATTTTCTTACACACAAACACACACACACACTATTTCATCATGGAACACACAGCAGCATCAGACATGTGGTCTCTAAGTAGCTACACATTCCAGCACTGACCAAAACCAGACCTGCTTAGTGGGACTACATGCGCCACCTTGCCCCTGCAATTGATGGGGCCAGGACTGCATGGTATCAGCATGCCCCATGGCATGCGTGCATGACATCAGCATGCCCCTCTGTGAGCTGATGTCACTTGCGCACGCCACAAGGCGTACTGATGTGTCATGCAGACACCTCGCAGCTTGAGTGAGTGCGCATGGCCACTGAAGAACATTGAGAGGGCCTGGCCCCTTCATAGACTTTTTTTTGGGGGGGGCCAGCCTCTAATCCCAGTTAGCACACCTGTTTGGGACCACCTGTAATACCTGTTGGTTGTGCCATAAATTCACTTCCACTCCAAACAGACTCCCTCTTCCTCATAAGCTTACATACATGTGGCAAAAGCAGGTATACCTATAGGGCTTTTTCAGGGGGAACTCACAGGAACTCAGTTCCAGCACCCCTCAGGTGGGTTCAAGTTATCTCTCAAGTGGGCGCCATTGCCATTCAAAGAGAACAAGGGAGATGCTTGTGGTGAGCTCCGGCACCCCTTTTCCTAGAAAAATAGCACTGGGTATACCTATTTGAAAGGGGAGATAGAGGGGGGGGGGAATTAAACAATTAAAAAGCAGTTATGTCTAGAGACCCTGCCAGTTAGGTCTAGGTTCAGGGTTCTTGAGTCCTGAACAACTTTGGCTCAGATCACCTTAAAGACCACATTACCCAGAATGCCCCAAGTCCCACTGAGATCATATGGGGAATCATTACTACCCATTGGCACAGGCAAGAAATAGAAATCTTTGTCGGAATTATACCTGTGGCTGTATTATAGTCAGATTCCCCCTTCCCCTAAAACAGTGTATTTTTTATTTTATTTTTACATCTTCAATGCTCTGCAGATAATGCCTCTTTAAATAGGACAGAGCCATGTTCTCAGGAACGGACTCAATTATCCCTAAGGTATTTCAGTATTCCACCTACAATGGCATACAAAAAAACCCTCTTTGGGTATTAAAATACAAACTGTGGATACTGGCTAATGCCCTAGAAATGAAATATAATTTGCAATGGAATATATAATTTAGTAAAATAGTCAGGAGAAGTACTGCTGATAAAGAAATTGATCATATTCAAAGTTCAAGAGCAAAACCTATTTCCAAACATATTCCAGCTCTGAAGAATCTTGCAGTCGTTGCTGAGGAGGGGGTATTTGTAGTGATTTCCCATTAAAATATAAATTTTCAGGGATAAAGGTACCTTGTTCAAGAAGCATGTTAAATGTATGGACACTTTTGCTTTGCATGTTTGCTCAGATGTAAGCCGATTCATTTCAAAGAGGCCTATCCCCAAGAAAGTGCTATGTACACCGAAAACATCCAGAATGTGTATGACCAATATGCTTTGACTAAAAATTGCACCCTTCTAGAAGATTGACAATTCCCTTTCACTCTTTATTCCTATGTTATAGCTGTGGTTAACAACAGGATTTCCCTGTAGCAAAGTAACTCTGGGATAGCTCTGAGTATTCAGAGGACTTTATAATATGACATTACAGGTCAAAGGATACGATGGCTCTGCAGTGGTAATGAAGGGATAGTCCTCTGTCTTCTGCCTCTGTCGTTTCTTGCTTCGTTGGTATTCCTGGTATCTGTAAATGCAGTGGTGGCAAAATGTTTGCAGCCTTCCCTTTCAGGCAACCTGGGTGCTCCTGTAGTTGGTGGGCCCAGAGTCAAAAGTGCACAGAGCAACAACTGTGACTCTCATCTTTGTGAGAAGCTGTGGAGAAGGTGTAGACTTTGCCCTATTGAAAAGTCTAAAGCATTTCTGTTTATTCGTTTTACTTTGTCTGAAGTTTCTGACACCCACATGCGTTGTTCCATCTGCCATCTGCGCAAGCAAGGGGCCCGCTCTCAGTTTAAGAGCACACTCCTCCCAGGCAAAGGTATTTAAGGAACTTGTGGGGTAGGGCTGAGGGCTGGCCAGCCATGCCTGGAGGTGAGGCTGCATTTAGCCTCTGGGCCAGAGGTTCCTCAGACCTGCTGTAAACCCTTTCCACACATCAGTATATTGCTTATCATCAGTGTAAAGGGAATTGGGGTTGCTCGTGCGTAAGTTGCCGCTACTCTAGGCAAGGTTGCCTGGTTGAACCTTTCCCTGGCTGCACAGCCCTTACTCCGCGGCTGTGTCAGTCACTGGCAGAATCCGTCAGTGGGCGTTTCCTGAACTTCTTCCAGCATAAAAGTTCTTTGACGCCAAGTCTCCGCCTAGCCTCCCTGCGCGGAAGTCTTCTGTGCAGGGTGGGCGTGGCCAGCGGAGGACCTGTGCTCTCCCCGCTGGTCTCTGTGGAAGAGTCCTGGAGCCATCTCTCCGAAGCCCTCCCCTGCTCCCCTTTCTTCCTGGTGTCACACTGATTTCCTTCCTCAGTAGCTGAGTTCCCTCTATCCCTGCTGGTCCCTTCTCCGGCATCGCTGGGGAGCCTTACCTCCACTCCTGGCTCCGATGGCAGTTCCCTGACAATCAGCAAGTGATATTTGGGGCCCGCAGGGTGTGGCCCCACTTGTCCGGTTGCTAAACAGCTTTGTAGGCAGAAGACATTGCACAAATTGGTTTGAAGCAGCAGCAGAGATGTCATATATAAAGAGTCCTGTGCAAAAACCTTTATAAGAACAGTGCATTCCCAGTTCTTTGCCAATCCCTGTTGCCGAGATCTGCTGCAGATACAGCCCACAGAAGTAGCATCCATACTATTCCTGCAACAAATGCGGTACTTTCTTTTTCTTTTCTTTTCTTATTTTTTTTTTATTTTTTGCAGATACGGTGGCCTGTAACTGTGTACAACTTGGTTCATGTGAAGGAAATATACAGCCAGGTTTTTATTCAACTAATCTTCAGAGGTGGCCTTTGAAATGACTGGAGCTCAGTTAGTCATGACCATTATTTTCAACGGACCTATGCTGAGTCAAAGGTAGCTGACGCACAACCACTTTTGATGTGACCCATGACTTCTTTTAGGACCTCCCTTCTCCACAATAGCTTAGCTTTATGCACCCGTCCGTGTTGCACTCTTTTTATTGCTGTTTGCTTGTGATCAAGGAAGCAAATATTCTGAAAATGGAAAAATAATAAAGAGGAGTCTGTTTCACTCTGCAGAATAGAATGTGGGCAAATTTCCATTTACATATATGATCCAATTTCTCCGAAGCAATTCAGACGCACAGATGCAAGTATACTCACCAAGCCAAGAGCAGTGAGCCATAT